>NC_087378.1:4473204-4475704 GCF_963675165.1 Halichondria panicea
AGCAAGCTTGAAGTAGACAGTAGATAGTAGATAGTTAGTAGATAGTTGTATAGCTAGAGTATGATTATAATTATCAGTAAGTAAGTCCATAGTTGTATAATACCAGTAAGTACAGAGAAGTACACTCCACTCCACTCCACTCCACTCCACTCCACTCACTCACTCCCTCCCGGCCCACTCCCTCCACAGCAATTAAATTAAGTCGAGTATATTTCTGAACTTCACACATAAGTACATGAGATATGCATTGACTTGTGTCTACGACCATACCACGTTGAAAACACCGGTTCTCGTCTGATCACCGAAGTTAAGCAACGTAGGGCCTGCCCAGTACTTGGATGGGTGACCGCCTGGGAACAGCAGGTGTTGTAGGCTTCTGCATTCTTATTTTTGTTTGTTTTCAGAATATTTCACAACGAGCAGTTAAGGCCCAAAAATATGAAAACTGCAGCCTTAAATCCTCGTTGATCATTACCAAACCGCAAAGACGAAACTTTCTTTTTGTGATAGCAACAGTTTTACAATTGATCCCTGCCTTTGTCATTATAGTCATGGCACTGCAAGCAACTGAAGTATGTGATGATGGCTACTTGCAAACAGTAATTGTATAATTACGCACGTATAATTATAACTATCCTAATTATAGTGAGTGACACAGGAAAAATATCAAAATTTCTTATACTTTACAAATACAAAATTTCCTGTAGACTTATGAATGTTACACAAGTCCTGAACTACTTCAGGAATAGTAAAGGAAACTATACAGGAAACGTTGCACTATCCTTTGTAAGTAGGTTGCAGGACACTTGCAGGACACCTCAGGAAATGTGCAGATTTTATGGGCTGCAATGTAGCAGCACTGTAGCAGGAAATTTAAATATTTTCCCTGAGTGAGTGAGTGAGTGAGTGAGTGAGTGAGTGAGTGAGTGAGTGAGTGAGTGAGTGAGTGAGTGAGTGAGTGAGTGAGTGAGTGAGTGAGTGAGTGAGTGAGTGAGTGAGTGAGTGAGTGAGTGAGTTATATATACCTTCATTGAGCCATGCTTCATTTGATCATAACAATATCAAGCTTATCTTCAAGTAGTATTGTATTGTACGTTGCTAACAATACGCAAATAATGTACAGTAAATTCAAGTGGGAATAAAAGTAGTGGGTAAAAAGTTGTAATGTTCATGGAGTGTAAAGTCAACGAGCACTTAAGGCCCTATTATTTCTATTTTCCAGCCTAAAGTCCTCGTGGTGGAAAAAATTAATGTTAGTGTAATGAAGTCCTTGCCTAGTTACAAAGCGGCCCCTTACAAAGCGCCTAGTTACAAAGTAGCTTCAATGGGTAGTTATAATTAGAAGCTGCAGCTGGTAGTTAAAGCAGCAATTGTTGTGTAGCTTGTGAAGCTATGTTGTAGCTGGCTGACTGGCCGGCCCACCAACCTACCTACCTACCTACCTACCTACCTACCTACCTACCTACCTACCTACCTACCTACCGACCGACCGACCGACCGACCGACCGACCGACCGACCGACCGACCGACCGACCGACCGACCGACCGACCGACCGACCGACCGACCGACCGACCGACTGACTGATGAATAGTAAGAGGTGGGTGGCTGGCTGGCTGGCTGGCTGGCTGGCTGCTGGCGAATAGATGTTGTGCTGCAATATAGTGAGTGAGTGAGTGAGTGAGTGAGTGTACTATAATACTATACAGAATCTTTGCAACAAGACAGTAAAAGCATAGAGCATTACCCTTCCTTATATGGAATTTGAGTACACACACTGTGGTCTGTTTTACTACTTAAATGTATGAGCACATCCCATATATAATAAGGAACCACAGTGCTCAACACACTTGTTTCTATTTGTGTTGCAAAGATTGTGCAATCTCCAGTATTGTATTGTAACTGTATGTTAGCCATGTATAACTTGAACTGTATGTTTAGCGGAATGGAAGGGTGCAGACGGGGAACAGTGCAGATGGGAACATTGCAGAGGGGATTTGCGCGCCGGAAAATTGGAGCAATTACCATACAAGTGCAGACGAATGAAGGAATGAACGCGCGTAGCGCGAAAATTTGAGCAATATATCGCAAGCAATTACCATACAAGTGCAGACGAATTGAACAATGTGACCACGTGGGCTAGATAAGCAACCAAACAAGAGTGTCGTACAAATGAGCGTGTTGATAGGTCGTGAAGTGGGGTGTTGTGGCAAAAAAAGTCACGCTTAATTACATACGAGACGAGTTCCAGCGTTGCTCCTAGTGACGGGTGCTGTGTAGGGTGACTGCAGCGGTTCATCCGTGTGTCCGCATCGTTGTAGACTGCCTGTGTCGGCGGGCGTCTGACCTGCTGGTGACTGGTCATCAGTGGGCTGGCTCCCTCCGGTCGAGTGCAGTTAGGTTTGCATCATTTCACGAATCACGAGTGCATTCGTACGGTCTCGCTGCCGGTCGATCCCCGTGATTGACTGTATCTGCAGGCAACGAGTGGGCCTCAGCTGC
>NC_087378.1:4483204-4485704 GCF_963675165.1 Halichondria panicea
TGAATGTTACACAAGTCCTGAACTACTTCAGGAATAGTAAAGGAAACTATACAGGAAACGTTGCACTATCCTTTGTAAGTAGGTTGCAGGACACTTGCAGGACACCTCAGGAAATGTGCAGATTTTATGGGCTGCAATGTAGCAGCACTGTAGCAGGAAATTTAAATATTTTCCCTGAGTGAGTGAGTGAGTGAGTGAGTGAGTGAGTGAGTGAGTGAGTGAGTGAGTGAGTGAGTGAGTGAGTGAGTGAGTGAGTGAGTGAGTGAGTGAGTGAGTGAGTGAGTGAGTGAGTGAGTGAGTGAGTTATATATACCTTCATTGAGCCATGCTTCATTTGATCATAACAATATCAAGCTTATTTATCTTCAAGTAGTATTGTATTGTACGTTGCTAACAATACGCAAATAATGTACAGTAAATTCAAGTGGGAATAAAAGTAGTGGGTAAAAAGTTGTAATGTTCATGGAGTGTAAAGTCAACGAGCACTTAAGGCCCTATTATTTCTATTTTCCAGCCTAAAGTCCTCGTGGTGGAAAAAATTAATGTTAGTGTAATGAAGTCCTTGCCTAGTTACAAAGCGGCCCCTTACAAAGCGCCTAGTTACAAAGTAGCTTCAATGGGTAGTTATAATTAGAAGCTGCAGCTGGTAGTTAAAGCAGCAATTGTTGTGTAGCTTGTGAAGCTATGTTGTAGCTGGCTGACTGGCCGGCCCACCAACCTACCTACCTACCTACCTACCTACCTACCTACCTACCTACCTACCTACCTACCTACCGACCGACCGACCGACCGACCGACCGACCGACCGACCGACCGACCGACCGACCGACCGACCGACCGACCGACCGACCGACCGACCGACCGACCGTGACTGATGAATAGTAAGAGGTGGGTGGCTGGCTGTGGCTGGCTGGCTGGCTGGCTGCTGGCGAATAGATGTTGTGCTGCAATATAGTGAGTGAGTGAGTGAGTGAGTGAGTGTACTATAATACTATACAGAATCTTTGCAACAAGACAGTAAAAGCATAGAGCATTACCCTTCCTTATATGGAATTTGAGTACACACACTGTGGTCTGTTTTACTACTTAAATGTATGAGCACATCCCATATATAATAAGGAACCACAGTGCTCAACACACTTGTTTCTATTTGTGTTGCAAAGATTGTGCAATCTCCAGTATTGTATTGTAACTGTATGTTAGCCATGTATAACTTGAACTGTATGTTTAGCGGAATGGAAGGGTGCAGACGGGGAACAGTGCAGATGGGAACATTGCAGAGGGGATTTGCGCGCCGGAAAATTGGAGCAATTACCATACAAGTGCAGACGAATGAAGGAATGAACGCGCGTAGCGCGAAAATTTGAGCAATATATCGCAAGCAATTACCATACAAGTGCAGACGAATTGAACAATGTGACCACGTGGGCTAGATAAGCAACCAAACAAGAGTGTCGTACAAATGAGCGTGTTGATAGGTCGTGAAGTGGGGTGTTGTGGCAAAAAAAGTCACGCTTAATTACATACGAGACGAGTTCCAGCGTTGCTCCTAGTGACGGGTGCTGTGTAGGGTGACTGCAGCGGTTCATCCGTGTGTCCGCATCGTTGTAGACTGCCTGTGTCGGCGGGCGTCTGACCTGCTGGTGACTGGTCATCAGTGGGCTGGCTCCCTCCGGTCGAGTGCAGTTAGGTTTGCATCATTTCACGAATCACGAGTGCATTCGTACGGTCTCGCTGCCGGTCGATCCCCGTGATTGACTGTATCTGCAGGCAACGAGTGGGCCTCAGCTCAGCTGCCCTCTCCTGCCTTCAGTTGGTGAGTCTGTGGCCGAGGATTTGCAAAATTGTTGAACCCTCTGCGGTCCGCGTGGCCGCACTGGTGTGATGCGTTGGCCGGCCCTCTGAACGAGGACGGTCGAGTGACACAGTGCGTCTCGCACGCTCTGGCGTCCCGATAGTTACCTGGTTGATCCTGCCAGTAGTCATATGCTTGTCTCAAAGACTAAGCCATGCATGTCTAAGTATAAACGCTTCTATACTGTGAAACTGCGAATGGCTCATTAAATCAGTTATAGTTTATTTGATGGTTTCTTACTACTTGGATAACCGTGGTAATTCTAGAGCTAATACATGCACAAAGTCCCGACTCTTCGGAAGGGATGTATTTATTAGATCCAAAACCAATGCGAGTCTCTCGGGGAACCGTATGGCCCTTGCGCCGACGGTGCTTCATTCAAATTTCTGCCCTATCAACTTTCGATGGTACGGTAGTGGCCTACCATGGTTGCAACGGGTGACGGAGAATTAGGGTTCGATTCCGGAGAGGGAGCCTGAGAAACGGCTACCACATCCAAGGAAGGCAGCAGGCGCGCAAATTACCCAATCCCGACTCGGGGAGGTAGTGACAATAAATAACAATGCCGGGCTATTGTAGTCTGGCAATTGGAATGAGTACAATCTAAATCCCTTAACGAGGAACAATTGGAGGGCAAGTCTGGTG
>NC_087378.1:4500704-4503204 GCF_963675165.1 Halichondria panicea
AAAAATATGAAAATTGCAGCCTTAACTCCTCGTTGAGATTGAATTTTATGCATCTAGATGTTTCCAAGTCTATAGATATAGATATAGATATAGTCTGAGCATCCAGCTAGCTATGAAGTAATGATTATATCAAGAGTTTGCATGTTTCCAGTGAAGGAAGTAAGTAAGTAAGTAAGTAAGTAAGTAAGTAAGTAAGCAAGCAAGCAAGCTTGAAGTAGACAGTAGATAGTAGATAGTTAGTAGATAGTTGTATAGCTAGAGTATGATTATAATTATCAGTAAGTAAGTCAATATTTGTATAATACCAGTAAGTACAGAGAAGTACACTCCACTCCACTCCACTCCACTCCACTCCACTCCACTCCCTCCCGGCCCACTCCCTCCACAGCAATTGAATTAAGTCAAGTATATTTCTGAACTTCACACATAAGTACATGAGATATGCATTGACTTGTGTCTACGACCATACCACGTTGAAAACACCGGTTCTCGTCTGATCACCGAAGTTAAGCAACGTAGGGCCTGCCCAGTACTTGGATGGGTGACCGCCTGGGAACAGCAGGTGTTGTAGGCTTCTGCATTCTTATTTTTGTTTGTTTTCAGAATATTTCACAACGAGCAGTTAAGGCCCAAAAATATGAAAACTGCAGCCTTAAATCCTCGTTGATCATTACCAAACCGCGAAGACAAAACTTTCTTTTTGTGATAGCAACAGTTTTACAATTGATCCCTGCCTTTGTCATTATAGTCATGGCACTGCAAGCAACTGAAGTATGTGATGATGGCTACTTGCAAACAGTAATTGTATAATTACGCATGTATAATTATAACTATCCTAATTATAGTGAGTGACACAGGAAAAATATCAAAATTTCTTATACTTTCAGGATACAAAATTTCCTGTAGACTTATGAATGTTACACAAGTCCTGAACTACTTCAGGAATAGTAAAGGAAACTATACAGGAAACGTTGCACTATCCTTTGTAAGTAGGTTGCAGGACACTTGCAGGAAATGTGCAGATTTTATGGGCTGCAATGTAGCAGCACTGTAGCAGGAAATTTAAATATTTTCCCTGAGTGAGTGAGTGAGTGAGTGAGTGAGTGAGTTATATATACCTTCATTGAGCCATGCTTCATTTGATCATAACAATATCAAGCTTATCTTCAAGTAGTATTGTATTGTACGTTGCTAACAATACGCAAATAATGTACAGTAAATTCAAGTGGGAATAAAAGTAGTGGGTAAAAAGTTGTAATGTTCATGGAGTGTAAAGTCAACGAGCACTTAAGGCCCTATTATTTCTATTTTCCAGCCTAAAGTCCTCGTGGTGGAAAAAATTAATGTTAGTGTAATGAAGTCCTCGCCTAGTTACAAAGCGGCCCCTTACAAAGCGCCTAGTTACAAAGTAGCTTCAATGGGTAGTTATAATTAGAAGCTGCAGCTGGTAGTTAAAGCAGCAATTCTTGTGTAGCTTGTGAAGCTATGTTGTAGCTGGCTGACTGGCCGGCCGGCCTACCTACCTACCTACCTACCTACCTACCTACCGACCGACCGACCGACCGACTGACTGATGAATAGTAAGAGGGTGGCTGGCTGGCTGGCTGGCTGGCTGCTGGCGAATAGATGTTGTGCTGCAATATAGTGAGTGAGTGAGTGAGTGAGTATACTATAATACTATACAGAATCTTTGCAACAAGACAGTAAAAGCATAGAGCATTACCCTTCCTTATATGGATTTTGTGTACACACACTGTGGTCTGTTTTACTACTTAAATGTATGAGCACATCCCATATAATAAGGAACCACAGTGCTCAACACACTTGTTTCTATTTGTGTTGCAAAGATTGTGCAATCTCCAGTATTGTATTGTAACTGTATGTTAGCCATGTATAACTTGAACTGTATGTTTAGTGGAATGAAAGGGTGCAGACAGGGAACAGTGCAGACGGGAACATTGCAGAGGGGATTTGCGCGGGAAAATTGGAGCAATTACCATACAAGTGCAGACGAATGAACGAATGAACGCGCGTAGCGCGAAAATTTCAGCAATACATCGCAAGCAATTACCATACAGTGCAGACGAATTGAACAATGTGACCACGTGGGCTAGATAAGCAACCAAACAAGAGTGTCGTACAAATGAGCGTGTTGATAGGTCGTGAAGTGGGGTGTTGTGGCAAAAAAGTCACGCTTAATTACATACGAGACGAGTTCCAGCGTTGCTCCTAGTGACGGGTGCTGTGTAGGGTGACTGCAGCGGTTCATCCGTGTGTCCGCATCGTTGTAGACTGCCTGTGTCGGCGGGTGTCTGACCTGCTGGTGACTGGTCATCAGTGGGCTGGCTCCCTCCGGTCGAGTGCAGTTAGGTTTGCATCATTTCACGAATCACGAGTGCATTCGTACGGTCTCGCTGCCGGTCGATCCCCGTGATTGACTGTATCTGCAGGCAACGAGTGGGCCTCAGCTGCCCTCTCCTGCCTTCAGTTGGTGAGTCTG
>NC_087378.1:4510704-4513204 GCF_963675165.1 Halichondria panicea
CTAAATTTCTTATACTTTCAGGATACAAAATTTCCTGTAGACTTATGATTGTTACACAAGTCCTGAACTACTTCAGGAATAGTAAAGGAAACTATACAGGAAACGTTGCACTATCCTTTGTAAGTAGGTTGCAGGACACTTACAGGACACCTCAGGAAATGTGCAGATTTTATGGGCTGCAATGAAGCAGCACTGTAGCAGGAAATTTAAATATTTTCCCTGAGTGAGTGAGTGAGTGAGTGAGTGAGTTATATATACCTTCATTGAGCCATGCTTCATTTGATCATAACAATATCAAGCTTATCTTCAAGTAGTATTGTATTGTACGTTGCTAACAATACGCAAATAATGTACAGTAAATTCAAGTGGGAATAAAAGTAGTGGGTAAAAAGTTGTTAATGTTCATGGAGTGTAAAGTCAACGAGCACTTAAGGCCCTATTATTTCTATTTTCCAGCCTAAAGTCCTCGTGGTGGAAAAAATTAATGTTAGTGTAATGAAGTCCTTGCCTAGTTACAAAGCGGCCCCTTACAAAGCGCCTAGTTACAAAGTAGCTTCAATGGGTAGTTATAATTAGAAGCTGCAGCTGGTAGTTAAAGCAGCAATTGTTGTGTAGCTTGTGAAGCTATGTTGTAGCTGGCTGACTGGCCGGCCCACCAACCTACCTACCTACCTACCTACCTACCTACCTACCTATCTACCTACCTACCGACCGACCGACCGACCGACCGACCGACCGACCGACCGACAGACCGACTGATGAATAGTAAGAGGTGGCTGGCTGGCTGGCTGGCTGGCTGGCTGCTGGCGAATAGATGTTGTGCTGCAATATAGTGAGTGAGTGAGTGAGTGAGTGAGTGAGTGTACTATAATACTATACAGAATCTTTGCAACAAGACAGTAAAAGCGTAGAGCATTACCCTTCCTTATATGGAATTTGTGTACACACACTGTGGTCTGTTTTACTACTTAAATGTATGAGCACATCCCATATATAATAAGGAACCACAGTGCTCACTTGTTTCTATTTGTGTTGCAAAGATTGTGCAATCTCCAGTATTGTATTGTAACTGTATGTATGTTAGCCATGTATAACTTGAACTGTATGTTTAGCGGAATGGAAGGGTGCAGACGGGGAACAGTGCAGATGGGAACATTGCAGAGGGGATTTGCGCGGCGGAAAATTGGAGCAATTACCATACAAGTGCAGACGAATGAAGGAATGAACGCGCGTAGCGCGAAAATTTGAGCAATATATCGCAAGCAATTACCATACAAGTGCAGACGAATTGAACAATGTGACCACGTGGGCTAGATAAGCAACCAAACAAGAGTGTCGTACAAATGAGCGTGTTGATAGGTCGTGAAGTGGGGTGTTGTGGCAAAAAAAGTCACGCTTAATTACATACGAGACGAGTTCCAGCGTTGCTCCTAGTGACGGGTGCTGTGTAGGGTGACTGCAGCGGTTCATCCGTGTGTCCGCATCGTTGTAGACTGCCTGTGTCGGCGGGTGTCTGACCTGCTGGTGACTGGTCATCAGTGGGCTGGCTCCCTCCGGTCGAGTGCAGTTAGGTTTGCATCATTTCACGAATCACGAGTGCATTCGTACGGTCTCGCTGCCGGTCGATCCCCGTGATTGACTGTATCTGCAGGCAACGAGTGGGCCTCAGCTGCCCTCTCCTGCCTTCAGTTGGTGAGTCTGTGGCCGAGGATTTGCAAAATTGTTGAACCCTCTGCGGTCCGCGTGGCCGCACTGGTGTGATGCGTTGGCCGGCCCTCTGAACGAGGACGGTCGAGTGACACAGTGCGTCTCGTACGCTCTGGCGTCCCGATAGTTACCTGGTTGATCCTGGCAGTAGTCATATGCTTGTCTCAAAGACTAAGCCATGCATGTCTAAGTATAAACGCTTCTATACTGTGAAACTGCGAATGGCTCATTAAATCAGTTATAGTTTATTTGATGGTTTCTTACTACTTGGATAACCGTGGTAATTCTAGAGCTAATACATGCACAAAGTCCCGACTCTTCGGAAGGGATGTATTTATTAGATCCAAAACCAATGCGAGTCTCTCGGGGCTCGGTTCCTTGGTGATTCATGATAACTGCTCGAACCGTATGGCCCTTGCGCCGACGATGCTTCATTCAAATTTCTGCCCTATCAACTTTCGATGGTACGGTAGTGGCCTACCATGGTTGCAACGGGTGACGGAGAATTAGGGTTCGATTCCGGAGAGGGAGCCTGAGAAACGGCTACCACATCCAAGGAAGGCAGCAGGCGCGCAAATTACCCAATCCCGACTCGGGGAGGTAGTGACAATAAATAACAATGCCGGGCTATTGTAGTCTGGCAATTGGAATGAGTACAATCTAAATCCCTTAACGAGGAACAATTGGAGGGCAAGTCTGGTGCCAGCAGCCGCGGTAATTCCAGCTCCAATAGCGTATATTAAAGTTGTTGCAGTTAAAAAGCTCGTAGTTGGATTTCGGGGTGGCCTGCCTG
>NC_087378.1:4528204-4540704 GCF_963675165.1 Halichondria panicea
TGAAGTAAGTAAGCTTGAAGTAGACAGTAGATATTAGATAGTTAGCTAGCTATGAAGTAATAATTATATCAAGAGTTTCCAGTGAAGTAAGTAAGTAAGTAAGTAAGTAAGTAAGCAAGCAAGCTTGAAGTAGACAGTAGATAGTAGATAGTTAGTAGATAGTTGTATAGCTAGAGTATGATTATAATTATCAGTAAGTCGATATTTGTATAATACCAGTAAGTACAGAGAAGTACACTCCACTCCACTCCACTCGACTCCACTCCCTCCCGGCCCACTCCCTCCACAGCAATTAAATTAAGTCAAGTATATTTCTGAACTTCACACATAAGTACATGAGATATACATTGACTTGTGTCTACGACCATACCACGTTGAAAACACCGGTTCTCGTCTGATCACCGAAGTTAAGCAACGTAGGGCCTGCCCAGTACTTGGATGGGTGACCGCCTGGGAACAGCAGGTGTTGTAGGCTTCTGCATTCTTATTTTTGTTTGTTTTCAGAATATTTCACAACGAGCAGTTAAGGCCCAAAAATATGAAAACTGCAGCCTTAAATCCTCGTTGATCATTACCAAACCGCGAAGACGAAACTTTCTTTTTGTGGTAGCAACAGTTTTACAATTGATCCCTGCCTTTGTCATTATAGTCATGGCACTGCAAGCAACTGAAGTATGTGATGATGGCTACTTGCAAACAGTAATTGTATAATTACGCATGTATAATTATAACTATCCTAATTATAGTGAGTGACACAGGAAAAATATCAAAATTTCTTATACTTTCAGGATACAAAATTTCCTGTAGACTTATGAATGTTACACAAGTCCTGAACTACTTCAGGAATAGTAAAGGAAACTATACAGGAAACGTTGCACTATCCTTTGTAAGTAGGTTGCAGGACACTTGCAGGAAATGTGCAGATTTTATGGGCTGCAATGTAGCAGCACTGTAGCAGGAAATTTAAATATTTTCCCTGAGTGAGTGAGTGAGTGAGTGAGTGAGTGAGTGAGTGAGTGAGTTATATATACCTTCATTGAGCCATGCTTCATTTGATCATAACAATATCAAGCTTATCTTCAAGTAGTATTGTATTGTACGTTGCTAACAATACGCAAATAATGTACAGTAAATTCAAGTGGGAATAAAAGTAGTGGGTAAAAAGTTGTAATGTTCATGGAGTGTAAAGTCAACGAGCACTTAAGGCCCTATTATTTCTATTTTCCAGCCTAAAGTCCTGGTGGTGGAAAAAATTAATGTTAGTGTAATGAAGTCCTTGCCTAGTTACAAAGCGGCCCCTTACAAAGCGCCTAGTTACAAAGTAGCTTCAATGGGTAGTTATAATTAGAAGCTGCAGCTGGTAGTTAAAGCAGCAATTCTTGTGTAGCTTGTGAAGCTATGTTGTAGCTGGCTGACTGGCCGGCCGGCCTACCTACCTACCTACCTACCTACCTACCTACCTACCGACCTACCTACCGACCGACCGACCGACCGACCGACCGACCGACCGACCGACCGACCGACCGACCGACCGACCGACCGACCGACTGATGAATAGTAAGAGGTGGCTGGCTGGCTGGCTGGCTGCTGGCGAATAGATGTTGTGCTGCAATATAGTGAGTGAGTGAGTGAGTGAGTGAGTATACTATAATACTATACAGAATCTTTGCAACAAGACATTACCCTTCCTTATATGGATTTTGTGTACACACACTGTGGTCTGTTTTACTACTTAAATGTATGAGCACATCCCATATAGTAAGGAACCACAGTGCTCAACACACTTGTTTCTATTTGTGTTGCAAAGATTGTGCAATCTCCAGTATTGTATTGTAACTGTATGTTAGCCATGTATAACTTGAACTGTATGTTTAGCGGAATGAAAGGGTGCCGACAGGGAACAGTGCAGACGGGAACATTGCAGAGGGGATTCGCGCGGGAAATTGGAGCAATTACCATACAAGTGCAGACGAATGAACGAATGAACGCACGTAGCGCGAAAATTTGAGCAATACATCGCAAGCAATTACCATACAAGTGCAGACGAATTGAACAATGTGACCACGTGGGCTAGATAAGCAACCAAACAAGAGTGTCGTACAAATGAGCGTGTTGATAGGTCGTGAAGTGGGGTGTTGTGGCAAAAAAAGTCACGCTTAATTACATACGAGACGAGTTCCAGCGTTGCTCCTAGTGACGGGTGCTGTGTAGGGTGACTGCAGCGGTTCATCCGTGTGTCCGCATCGTTGTAGACTGCCTGTGTCGGCGGGTGTCTGACCTGCTGGTGACTGGTCATCAGTGGGCTGGCTCCCTCCGGTCGAGTGCAGTTAGGTTTGCATCATTTCACGAATCACGAGTGCATTCGTACGGTCTCGCTGCCGGTCGATCCCCGTGATTGACTGTATCTGCAGGCAACGAGTGGGCCTCAGCTGCCCTCTCCTGCCAGTTGGTGAGTCTGTGGCCGAGGATTTGCAAAATTGTTGAACCCTCTGCGGTCCGCGTGGCCGCACTGGTGTGATGCGTTGGCCGGCCCTCTGAACGAGGACGGTCGAGTGACACAGTGCGTCTCGTACGCTCTGGCGTCCCGATAGTTACCTGGTTGATCCTGCCAGTAGTCATATGCTTGTCTCAAAGACTAAGCCATGCATGTCTAAGTATAAACGCTTCTATACTGTGAAACTGCGAATGGCTCATTAAATCAGTTATAGTTTATTTGATGGTTTCTTACTACTTGGATAACCGTGGTAATTCTAGAGCTAATACATGCACAAAGTCCCGACTCTTCGGAAGGGATGTATTTATTAGATCCAAAACCAATGCGAGTCTCTCGGGGCTCGGTTCCTTGGTGATTCATGATAACTGCTCGAACCGTATGGCCCTTGCGCCGACGGTGCTTCATTCAAATTTCTGCCCTATCAACTTTCGATGGTACGGTAGTGGCCTACCATGGTTGCAACGGGTGACGGAGAATTAGGGTTCGATTCCGGAGAGGGAGCCTGAGAAACGGCTACCACATCCAAGGAAGGCAGCAGGCGCGCAAATTACCCAATCCCGACTCGGGGAGGTAGTGACAATAAATAACAATGCCGGGCTATTGTAGTCTAGCAATTGGAATGAGTACAATCTAAATCCCTTAACGAGGAACAATTGGAGGGCAAGTCTGGTGCCAGCAGCCGCGGTAATTCCAGCTCCAATAGCGTATATTAAAGTTGTTGCAGTTAAAAAGCTCGTAGTTGGATTTCGGGGTGGCCTGCCTGGTCCACCGCAAGGTGAGTACTGGTCAGCCGCCCTTCCTCTCGAAAGCCCCGACTGCTCTTCACTGCAGTGGTCGGGTAGTTCGGGACGTTTACTTTGAAAAAATTAGAGTGTTCAAGGCAGGCTATCGCCTGAATACATTAGCATGGAATAATGGAAGAGGACCTCGGTCCTATTTTGTTGGTTTCTAGGGCCGAAGTAATGATTAAGAGGGACAGTTGGGGGCATTCGTATTTAATTGTCAGAGGTGAAATTCTTGGATTTATGAAAGACGAACTAGTGCGAAAGCATTTACCAAGGATGTTTTCATTAATCAAGAACGAAAGTTAGGGGTTCGAAGACGATCAGATACCGTCGTAGTCCTAACCATAAACTATGCCGACTAGGGATCGGTGGATGTTAATGTTTGACTCCATCGGCACCTTATGAGAAATCAAAGTCTTTGGGTTCCGGGGGGAGTATGGTCGCAATGTATGTGTGTGTGTGTATGTGTGTGCCTTCTGTGTGTGCGTGTGTGGAGTGTGTGTGTGGGAGTGTGTGTTCCCCCTGCGTGTGGGGTGTGTATGTGTGTGATGTGTGTGTTTGGGTAGTATCCCTGTGTGTGTGTGTATGTGTGTGCCTGTGTGTATGTGTGTGCCTTCTGTGTGTGTGTGTGTGTGGTGTGTGTGTGTGGGTAGTGTGTCCTGTGTGTGTGTGTATGTGTGTGCCTGTGTGTGCCCTCTGTGTGTGCGTGTGTGTGGGGTGTGTGTGCCCCCTGCATGTGTGTGTGCCCATGTGTGCGTGTGTGTGTGTGTGTGTACCTGTGTGTGTACTGTGTGTATGTGTGTGTACCTGTGTGTGTACTGTGTGTATGTGTGTGTGCGTGTTTGTGCCCTCTGTGTGTGTGTGTGTGTGTGTACTTCCCCCTGTGTGTGTGTTTGTGTGTGCGCCCCCTGTGTGTGCGTGTGTGTGCGTATATACAGGGGGCACACACACACACACACACACACAGATGCACACACACAAACACACACAGCACACACACAGAGGCAAACAAACACACACACACACACAGTCACACACACAGGGGGGCACACAACACAGAGGGCACACATACACACACACAGGCACACATACAGGGGGGCACAAACACACATACACTCACGCACGCACACACGCACACACAGAGGCACGCACATACATGCACACACAGGGCGCACATACACACACACACGCACACACATACACAACACAGGCACAGGCACACACACTCACACACACCACACACTCACACACTCACACAGGTGGCACACACAACCACAGGGGCAGGAAGCACATACGCACACACAGGGGAAACACGCACACGCACACGCACACACAGGGGCAGGTGGCACACACAACCACAGGGGCAGGAAGCACATACACACACGCACACACAGGGGAAACAAGCACATACGCACACACAGGGGAAACACGCACACGCACACGCACACACAGGGGCAGGTGGCACACACAACCACAGGGGCAGGAAGCACATACACACACGCACACACAGGGGAAACACGCACACGCACACACAGGGGCACACAACATAGGTGGCACACACACACACACACACGCACACACAGGGGACACACACACACACACACACATTCACACAGGAGCACACACACACACGCACACACACAGGCGCACACAACATAGGGGGCACACACACACACACACACACACACACACACACACACGCACACACAGGGGACACACACACACACACACACATTCACACAGGAGCACACACACACACGCACACACACAGGCGCACACAACATAGGGGGCACACACACACACACACACACACACACACACACACACACACGCACACACAGGGGACACACACACACACACACTCACACAGGAGCACACACACGCACACACACACACACACACACTCACGCACACACACACACAAGCACACACAGGGGGCACACATGGATACACACATACATACACAAACGCGGGTACACACACACACTCACATGCACACACCAGGGCACAGGGGTACGCACACACGCACACACACACACATTCACATGGGTACACAACGCACACACGCACACGCACACACCACACACACACACACTTATACATATACACAGGGGACACACAGAGGTACTCACACACACACACACACACGCATACACGCACACACAGAGGGGCACACACGCACACACAGAGGGGCACACACAACACACACACACACACACACAAGTGCACACACACACACACACATAGGGGCACACACACACACAAACACACGCACATACACATGCACATACACACGCACACACAGGGGGCACACACACACATACCACACACACTCACACACACACACACACACACACACACACACACACATATACACACCCACACACAGGGGCACACATCACCTACACTCACACTCACACACACACACACACACACAGGGACAAACACCACACACATACAGCACGCACACACATGGGGCACACACACACACCACCCACACACACACCACACACACACACAAATGCACACACACAAGAGGGGGCGCACACACAAGTACAGACACTCACACAAACCTCACCCACACACACACAACACACACTCACACACACACACTTGTGTGTGTGTGTGTGTGTGTTGTGTGTGTGGGTAGTGTGCCCTGTGTGTGTGTGTGTGGGATGTGTGTGGTGTGTGTGTGTGGGTGGTGTGTATGTGTGTGTGTGTTTGTATGTGTGTGCCTTCTGTGTGTGCGTGTGTGTTTGTGGTGTGTGTGTGTGGATAGTGTGCCCTGTGTGTGTGTACTTGTGTGTATGTGTGTGCCCCCTGCGTGTGTGTGTGCCCGTGTGTGCGTGTGTGTGTGTGTGTGCCCGTGTGTGTACTGTGTGTGTGTGTGTGTGTGTGTGCGTACGCGTTTGTGCCCCTGTATGTGAGTGTGTGTGTGCGTGTGTGTTCCCCCTGTGTGTGCGTGTTTGTGTGTGTGTGTGTGTGTGTGTGTTTGTGTGTGTGCCCCCTGTGTGTGCGTGTGTGTGCGTATACACAGGGGGCACACACACACACACACAGAGGCACACACACACACACACATCACACGCACACACAGAGGCAAGCAAACACACACACACAGAGGGCACACATACACGCTAACGCACACACAGGGGCACACACACACACGCACACTCAGGGTGCACACACATGCAAACACACAAACACACGCACGACACACACAAACACACACACACACTCACGCACACACACACACAGGGGGGCACAAACACACATACACATATACACACACACAGGCACACACATACACGCACACACTCACACACAGGGGCACAGGAGTCACACACACACGCACACACTGGGGACACACACAAACACACACTCACGAACACACACTCACGCACACATACACACACACACGCACACACACACGCACACACACACGCGCACACACACATGCACACACTCATACACTCACACAGGGGGTACACACACACACAAACACACACACACAGGGGACACACACACACACACAAAGGCACGCACAGGAGCACACACACACACACGCACACACAGGGCCACACAACACAGGGGGCACACACACACACGCACACACAGGGCACACACACACAAGCACACACAGGAGCACACAGTCACGCACACACACACGCACACACAGGGGGCACGCACACACAAGGGGCACACATGGATACACACATACACACACACACAGGGGGACACACACATACACATACACACACACACAAAACACACACACACGCAAACACGCACACACAGGAGGTACACACACACACACGCACACACAGGGGCACACGCACACACAGGGGCACACAAACGCACACACCACACACAAACACGCACACACAGGGTCACACACTCACATACACACACAGGGGGGGCACACACACACTCAAAAGCACACACATGCACACTTAGGGGCACGTGTACACACACACACACAAACACACGCACACTTAGGGGCACACACACACACGTACAAACACGCACACGCACACGCACACACAGGGGCACACAACATAGGTGGCACACACGCACACACAGGGCACACACACACACACACACACATTCACACACTCACGCACACACACACACACGCACACACAGGGGGCACACATGGATATACACATACATACACAATACACATACATACACAAACGCGGGTACACACACACACTCACATGCACACACCAGGGGCACAGGGGTACACACATACGCACACACGCACACACACACATTCACATGGGTACACAACGCACACACACGCACACGCACACACCACACATACACACACTTATACATATACACAGTTGGCACACAGAGGTACTCACACACACACACACACACGCATACACGCACACATACACGCACACACAGAGGGGCACACACAACACACACACACACACACACAAGTGCACACACACACACACACATAGGGGCTCACACACACACAAACACACGCACAAAACATGCACATACACACGCACACACAGGGGGCAAACACACACATACCACACACACTCACACTCACACACACACACACACACACACACACACACACACACACAAGGACAAACACCATACACATACACGCATATACACACCCACACACAGGGGGCACACACACACCACCTACACTCACACACACACACACACAAACACACACACAGGGACAAACACCACACACATACAGCACGCACACACATGGGGCACACACACACACCACCCACACACACACCACACACACACACACATGCACACACACACAGAGGGGGCGCACACACAGACACACACACACGTGTGTGTGTGTGTGTGTGGTGTGTGTGTGGGTAGTGTGCACTGTGTGTGTGCCTGTGTGTATGTGTGAGCGTGTGTGTGTGGGATGTGTGTGTATGTGTGTGCCTGTGTGTATGTGTGAGCATGTGTGTGTGGGATGTGTGTGTGGGTGGTGTGTATGTGTGTGTGTGTTTGTATGTGTGTGCCTTAGGGTTAGGGTTAGGGTTAGGGTGCCTGTGTGTATGTGCCGCCTGCGTGTGTGTATGCCCGTGTGTGTGTGTGTGCCCGTGTGTGTGCCCGTGTGTGTACTGTGTGTGTGTGTGTGTGTGTGTGCGTGTTTGTGCGTGTGTGTGTGCGTGTGTGTTCCCCCTGTGTGTGCGTGTTTGTGTGTGTGTGTGCCCCCTGTGTGTGTGTTTGTGTGTGTGCCCCCTGTGTGTGCGTGTGTGTGCGGTATACACAGGGGGCACACACACACACACACAGAGGCACACACACACACACACATCACACACACACACACAGAGGCAAGCAAACACGTGTGTGTGGGATGTGTGTGTGGGTGGTGTGTATGTGTGTGTGTGTTTGTATGTGTGTGCCTTAGGGTTAGGGTTAGGGTTAGGGTGCCTGTGTGTATGTGCCGCCTGCGTGTGTGTATGCCCGTGTGTGTGTGTGCCCGTGTGTGTGCCCGTGTGTGTACTGTGTGTGTGTGTGTGTGTGTGTGCGTGTTTGTGCGTGTGTGTGTGCGTGTGTGTTCCCCCTGTGTGTGCGTGTTTGTGTGTGTGTGTGCCCCCTGTGTGTGTGTGTTTGTGTGTGTGCCCCCTGTGTGTGCGTGTGTGTGCGGTATACACAGGGGGCACACACACACACACACAGAGGCACACACACACACACACATCACACACACACACACAGAGGCAAGCAAACACACACACACAGAGGGCACACATACACGCTAACGCACACACAGGGGCACACACACACACGCACACTCAGGGTGCACACACACACGCAAACACACAAACACACGCACGACACACACAAACACACACACACACTCACGCACACACACACAGGGGGGCAAAAACACACATACACAAATACACACACACACGCACACACAACACACACGCACACACAGGGCGCACATACACATACACATACGCACACACACACACACACACAGGCACACAGGCACACACATACACGCACACACTCACACACGGGCACAGGTGTCACACACACACGCACACACTGGGGACACACACACACACACTCACGCACACATACACACACACACACGCACACACACACGCGCACACACACATGCACACACTCATACACTCACACACAGGGGCACATAACACAGGGGGTACACACACACACAAAGACGCACACACAGGGGACACACACACACACACAGGCACGCACAGGAGCACACACACACACACACGCACACACAGGGCCACACAACACAGGGGGCACACACACACACACACACACACACGCACAAGCACACACAGGAGCACACATACACATACACACACACACAAAACACACACACACACGCAAACACGCACACACAGGGGGTACACACACACACACGCACACACAGGGGCACACAAACGCACACACCACACACAAACACGCACACACAGGGTCACACAAACAAGAGCACACACACACGCACACACACACACTCACATGCACACACAGGGGGGGGCACACACACACTCAAAAGCACACACACGCACACTTAGGGGCACGTGTACACACACACACACAAACACACGCACACTTAGGGGCACACACGCACACACAGGGGCACACAACACAGGGGCTCACACATACACATACACACACGCACACACAGGGGAAACACGCACACGCACACGCACACACAGGGGCACACAACATAGGTGGCACACACACACACACACCCACACACACGCACACACAGGGGACACACACACACACACACATTCACACAGGAGCACACACACACACGCACACACAGGCGCACACAACATAGGGGGCACACACACACACACACACACACACACGCACACACAGGGGACACACACACACACACACTCTCACACAGGAGCACACACACGCACACACACACACACACACTCACGCACACACACACACACGCACACACAGGGGGCACGCACACACAGGGGGCACACATGGATATACACATATATACACAAACGCGGGTACACACACACACTCACATGCACACACCAGGGGCACAGGAGTACACACACGCACACACACACACATTCACATGGGTACACAAAGCACACACACGCACACGCACACGCACACACTACACATACACACACTTATACATATACACAGTTGGCACACAGAGGTACTCACACACACACACACACACACGCATACACGCACACATACACGCACACACAGAGGGGCACACACAACACACACACACACACACACAAGTGCACACACACACACATAAGGGCTCACACACACACAAACACACGCACAAAACATGCACATACACACGCACACACAGGGGGCAAACACACACATACCACACACACTCACACTCACACACACACACACACACACACACACACACACACACACAAGGACAAACACCATACACATACACGCATATACACACCCACACACAGGGGGCACACACACACCACCTACACTCACACACACACACACAAACACACACACAGGGACAAACACCACACACATACAGCACGCACACACATGGGGCACACACACACACCACCCACACACACACCACACACACACACACATGCACACACACACAGAGGGGGCGCACACACAGACACACACACACGTGTGTGTGTGTGTGTGTGGTGTGTGTGTGGGTAGTGTGCACTGTGTGTGTGCCTGTGTGTATGTGTGAGCGTGTGTGTGTGGGATGTGTGTGTATGTGTGTGCCTGTGTGTATGTGTGAGCATGTGTGTGTGGGATGTGTGTGTGGGTGGTGTGTATGTGTGTGTGTGTTTGTATGTGTGTGCCTTAGGGTTAGGGTTAGGGTTAGGGTGCCTGTGTGTATGTGCCGCCTGCGTGTGTGTATGCCCGTGTGTGTGTGTGTGCCCGTGTGTGTGCCCGTGTGTGTACTGTGTGTGTGTGTGTGTGTGTGTGCGTGTTTGTGCGTGTGTGTGTGCGTGTGTGTTCCCCCTGTGTGTGCGTGTTTGTGTGTGTGTGTGCCCCCTGTGTGTGTGTTTGTGTGTGTGCCCCCTGTGTGTGCGTGTGTGTGCGGTATACACAGGGGGCACACACACACACACACAGAGGCACACACACACACACACATCACACACACACACACAGAGGCAAGCAAACACGTGTGTGTGGGATGTGTGTGTGGGTGGTGTGTATGTGTGTGTGTGTTTGTATGTGTGTGCCTTAGGGTTAGGGTTAGGGTTAGGGTGCCTGTGTGTATGTGCCGCCTGCGTGTGTGTATGCCCGTGTGTGTGTGTGCCCGTGTGTGTGCCCGTGTGTGTACTGTGTGTGTGTGTGTGTGTGTGTGCGTGTTTGTGCGTGTGTGTGTGTGCGTGTGTGTTCCCCCTGTGTGTGCGTGTTTGTGTGTGTGTGTGCCCCCTGTGTGTGTGTGTTTGTGTGTGTGCCCCCTGTGTGTGCGTGTGTGTGCGGTATACACAGGGGGCACACACACACACACACAGAGGCACACACACACACACACATCACACACACACACACAGAGGCAAGCAAACACACACACACAGAGGGCACACATACACGCTAACGCACACACAGGGGCACACACACACACGCACACTCAGGGTGCACACACACACGCAAACACACAAACACACGCACGACACACACAAACACACACACACACTCACGCACACACACACAGGGGGGCAAAAACACACATACACAAATACACACACACACGCACACACAACACACACGCACACACAGGGCGCACATACACATACACATACGCACACACACACACACACACAGGCACACAGGCACACACATACACGCACACACTCACACACGGGCACAGGTGTCACACACACACGCACACACTGGGGACACACACACACACACTCACGCACACATACACACACACACACGCACACACACACGCGCACACACACATGCACACACTCATACACTCACACACAGGGGCACATAACACAGGGGGTACACACACACACAAAGACGCACACACAGGGGACACACACACACACACAGGCACGCACAGGAGCACACACACACACACACGCACACACAGGGCCACACAACACAGGGGGCACACACACACACACACACACACACGCACAAGCACACACAGGAGCACACATACACATACACACACACACAAAACACACACACACACGCAAACACGCACA
>NC_087378.1:4545704-4550704 GCF_963675165.1 Halichondria panicea
ACAGGGGGCACACACACGCACAGACAGGGGGCAAACATATACACACACATACAGGGGCACACATACACATGCACGCACACGCGGGGCACACACAGGGGCACACACACTCACACACACACAGGCACACACACACCACATACACACACACACACACACACACGCACACACAGGGGCTCACACACACACATACACACACACACACACGCACACACAGGGGCACACAACACAGGGGCTCACACACACTCACACACACACACACACACACACACTCACATGCACACACCAGGGACACAGGGGTACACACATACGCACACACACACACACACACATACCAGGGGGCACACACACATGGGTACACACACACACACGCGCACACACGCACACACCACACACACACACACTTATACATATACACAGGGGGCACACAGAGGTACACACACACACACACACACACACACACATACACGCACACACAGAGGGGGCACACACAACACACACACAAGTGCACACACACATAGGGGCACACACACACACAAACACACACACAAATACGCACATACACATGTACATACACACGCACACACAGGGGGCACACACACATACCACACACACTCACACACACACACACACACACACACACACACACACACACACACACACACACACAGTGACAAACACCATACACATACACTCATATACACACCCACACACCACCCACACACACACACACACACACACACACAGGGACAAACACCACACACATACAGCACGCACACACATGGGGCACACACACACACCACACACACACACATGCACACGCTCACAGAGGGGGCGCACACACAGGCACAGACACTCACACACACCTCACCCACACTCACACAACACACACTCACACACACACACACACACACACACACACACACACACACAGAGGGACAAACACCATACACATACACACATATACACACGCAGAGGCACACACACACACACTACCCACACTCACACACACACATACACACACACAGGGACAAACACCACACACATACAGCACACACACACACACGCCACACACACACATGCACACGCACACAGAGGGGACACACACACAGGCACAGACACTCACACACACCTCATCCACACACCTCTGTATGTGCATGTATGCGTGGGGGTGGTGTGTGTGTGTGCGTGTCTCCTGTGTGTGTGGTGTGTGTGTGTGGGTAGTGTGCCCTGTGTGTGGGTGTATGTGTGTGCCTGTGTGTATGTGTGTGCCCTCTGTGTGTGTGTGTGTGTGGGATGTGTCTGGTGTGTGTGTGTGGGTGGTGTGTATGTGTGTGTGTTTCTATGTGTGTGCCTTCTGTGTGTGCGTGTGTGTGTGTGTGTGGTGTGTGTGTGTGGATAGTGTGCCCTGTGTGTGTGTGCCTGTGTGTGGTGTGTGTGTGTGGGTAGTGTGCCCTGTGTGTGTGTATGTGTGTGCCTGTGTGCCGTCTGTGTGTGTGTGTGTGCGTGTGGTGTGTGTGCCCCCTGCGTGTGTGTGTGCCCGTGTGTGCGTGTGTGTGTGTGTGCCCGTGTGTGTACTGTGTGTGTGTGTGTGTGTGCAGGCACAGACACTCACACACACCTTACCCACACACACACAACACACACACACACACACACACACACAGAGGGACAAACACCATACACATACACGCATATACACACACAGGGGGCACACACACACACACCACCCACACTCACACACACACACACAGGGACAAACACCACACACATACAGCACGCACACATGGGGCACACACACACACACACACGCCACACACACACACATGCGCACGCACACAGAGAGGGCACACACACAGGAACAGACACTCACACACACCTCACCCACACACACACACACCTTTGTATGTGCATGTATGCGTGGGGGTGGTGTGTGTGTGTGTCCCCTGTGTGTGTGGTGTGTGTGTGTGGGTGGTGTGTATGTGTGTGTGCCTTGTGTGTGTGTGTGTGTGTGTGCCTTCTGTGTGCGTGTGTGTGGAGTGTGGGTGCCCCCTGCGTGTGGGGTGTGCCCCCTGCGTGTGGTGTGTGTGTGTGGGTAGTGTGCCCTGTGTGTGTGTGTATGTGTATGCCTGTGTGTATGTGTGTGCCTGTGTGTATGTGTGTGCCCTCTGTGTGTGCGTGTGTGTGCGATGTGTGTGGTGTGTGTGTGTGGGTGGTGTGTATGTGTGTGTGTGTTTGTATGTGTGTGCCTTCTGTGTGTGCCCTGTGTGTGTGTGCCTGTGTGTATGTGTGTGCCCCCTGCGTGTGTGTGTGCCCGTGTGTGTGTGTGTGTGTGTGTGTGTGTGCGTGTTTGTGCCCCTGTATGTGCGTGTGTGTGTGTGCGTGTGTGTTCCCCCTGTGCGTGCGTGTTTGTGTGTGTGTGTGTGTGTGTGTGTCCCCCTGTGTGTGTGTTTGTGTGTGTGCCCCCTGTGTGTGCGTGTGTGTGTGCGTATACACAGGGGGCACACACACACACACACACACAGAGGCACACACACACACACACACATCACACACACACTCAGAGGCAAGCAAACACACACACACAGAGGGCACACATACACGCTAACGCACACACAGGGGCAAACACACACACGCACACTCAGGGTGCACACACACGCAAACACACAAACACACGCACGACACACACAAACACACACACACACTCACGCACACACACACAAAGGGGCACAAACACACATACACAAATACACACACACACACACACGCACACACAACACACACACACACACACACAGGTACACAGGCACACACACACACGCACACACTCACACACAGGGGCACAGGAGTCACACACACACACGCACACACTGGGGACACACACACACACACACTCACACACACATACACACACACACACACGCACACACACGCGCACACACACATGCACACACTCATACACTCACACACAGGGGCACATAACACAGGGGGTACACACACAAACACGCACACACAGGCACGCACAGGAGCACACACACACACGCACACACAAGGGCACACAACACAGGTGGCACACACACACACACACGCACACACACAGGGCACACACACACATGCACACACAGGAGCACACACACAGGAGCACACGCACACACACACTCACGCATACACACACGTCCACACAGGGGGCACGCACACACAGGGGGCACACATGGATACACACATACACACACACACAGGGGGACACACACATACACATACACACACACACAAAACACACACACACACACAAAACACACACACACACGCAAACACGCACACACAGGGGGAACACACACACACGCACACACAGGGGCACACAAACGCACACACCACACACAAACACGCACAAACAGGGTCACACAAACAGGAGCGCACACACACGCACACACACACACACTCACATGCACACACAGGGGGGGGGGCACACACACACTCAAAAGCACACACACGCACACTTAGGGGCACGTGTACACACACACACACACACAAACACACGCACACTTAGGGGCACACACACACACACGCACACACAGGGGCACACAACACAGGGGCTCACAGATACACATACACACACGCACACACGGGGCACACATACACGCACACACAGGGGGCACACACACGCACACACAGGGGGCAAACATATACACACACATACGGGGGCACACATACACACGCACGCACACGCGGGGCACACACAGGGGCACACACACACTCACACACACACAGGCACACACACCACACACACACACACGCACACACAGGGGCACACAAGGCACACATACACACACACGCACACACAAGGGATACACACACACACACACACGTTCACACAGGAGCACACACACACACACGCACACTTAGGGGCACACACACACACACAAACACACGCACACTTAGGGGCACAAACACACGCACACACAGGGCACACAACACAGGGGCTCACACACACACATACACACACACACACACGCACACACAGGGGCACACAACACAGGAGCTCACACACACACTCACACACACACTCACATGCACACACCAGGGGCACAGGGGTACACACATACGCACACACACACACACACACATACCAGGGGGCACACACACATGGGTACACACACACACACGCACACGCACACACCACACACACACACACTTATACATATACACAGGGGGCACACAGAGGTACACACACACACACACACACACACGCATACACGCACACACAGAGGGGGCACACACAACACACAGACACACAAGTGCACATACACACACACATAGGGGCACACACACACACAAACACACGCACATACACATGCACATACACACGCACACGAACACACACACACACACACAGAGGGCACACAGGCACACACATACACACACACAGGGCACACTACCCACACACACACCACACACACACACACGCACACACAGAGGGCACACACATACACACAGGCACACACACACAGGGCACACTATCCACACACACACACCACACACACACACGCACACAAAGAAGGCACACACATACAAACACACACATACACACCACCCACACACACACACCACACACATCCCACACACACGCACACACAGAGGGCACACACATACACACAGGCACACACATACACACACACAGGGCACACTACCCACACACACACACCATACACACACACATGCAGGGGGCACACCCCACACGCAGGGGGCGTGTACACTCCACACACACGCACACACAGAAGGCACACACACACACACACACACACACACACACACACACACACAAGGCACACACACATACACACCACCCACACACACACACCACACACACACAGGGGACACGCACACACACACACCACCCCCACGCATACATGCACATACAGAGGTGTGTGGATGAGGTGTGTGTGAGTGTCTGTGCCTGTGTGTGTGCCCCCTCTGTGTGCGTGTGCATGTGTGTGTGTGGCGTG
>NC_087378.1:4555704-4563204 GCF_963675165.1 Halichondria panicea
ATTTTATGCATCTAGATGTTTCCAAGTCTATAGATATAGATATAGATATAGTCTGAGCATCCAGCTAGCTAGCTAGCTAGCTAGCTATGAAGTAATGATTATATCAAGAGTTTGCATGTTTCCAGTGAAGTAAGTAAGCTTGAAGTAGACAGTAGATAGTAGATAGTTAGCTAGCTATGAAGTAATAATTATATCAAGAGTTTCCAGTGAAGTAAGTAAGTAAGTAAGTAAGTAAGTAAGTAAGTAAGTAAGTAAGTAAGTAAGTAAGCAAGCAAGCTTGAAGTAGACAGTAGATAGTAGAGAGTTAGTAGATAGTTGTATAGCTAGAGTATGATTATAATTATCAGTAAGTCTATAGTTGTATAATACCAGTAAGTACAGATAAGTACACTCCACTCCACTCCACTCCACTCCCTCCCGGCCCACTCCCTCCACAGCAATTAAATTAAGTCAAGTATATTTCTGAACTTCACACATAAGTACATGAGATATGCATTGACTTGTGTCTACGACCATACCACGTTGAAAACACCGGTTCTCGTCTGATCACCGAAGTTAAGCAACGTAGGGCCTGCCCAGTACTTGGATGGGTGACCGCCTGGGAACAGCAGGTGTTGTAGGCTTCTGCATTCTTATTTTTGTTTGTTTTCAGAATATTTCACAACGAGCAGTTAAGGCCCAAAAATATGAAAACTGCAGCCTTAAATCCTCGTTGATCATTACCAAACCGCGAAGAGAAAACTTTCTTTTTGTGATAGCAACAGTTTTACAATTGATCCCTGCCTTTGTCATTATAGTCATGGCACTGCAAGCAACTGAAGTATGTGATGATGGCTACTTGCAAACAGTAATTGTATAATTACGCACGTATAATTATAACTATCCTAATTATAGTGAGTGACACAGGAAAAATATCTAAATTTCTTATACTTTCAGGATACAAAATTTCCTGTAGACTTATGAATGTTACACAAGTCCTGAACTACTTCAGGAATAGTAAAGGAAACTATACAGGAAACGTTGCACTATCCTTTGTAAGTAGGTTGCAGGACACTTACAGGACACCTCAGGAAATGTGCAGATTTTATGGGCTGCAATGAAGCAGCACTGTAGCAGGAAATTTAAATATTTTCCCTGAGTGAGTGAGTGAGTGAGTGAGTGAGTGAGTTATATATACCTTCATTGAGCCATGCTTCATTTGATCATAACAATATGTGACAGGCTCTGGGAAAACAGACCAATTGGCGCAAGCTATAATTTTTGCGATCTATATACCAGATGATAGAGCAAAGAATTGCCTACGCATTGATATGCTTAGTTTGCACATACCTTGTTCCATGCCTGAGTTATGCGCGTTGGAAACTCGAAGTTGTAAATCAGCAGTATTGAGAAACGCCCACTCAAAGATTGCTATTTTGGGAAAAGTAAGGTAATGGTGGCTGCTTAGACAAAGCGCTTTGGTGGAAAGAGTTGGATTCAGAGCATCAGATTTTGCAGAGAGGTAGTAGAAAGACTGTAGATAACTATAAGCCAAGAAAAAAATTTATGAGATTATACACTGCAGTCCATAAATCTGGCTATTGCTCAATACCAATATCTGCTCCAATTGGTCTGTTTTCCCAGAGCCTGTCACATATCAAGTTTATCTTCAAGTAGTATTGTATTGTACGTTGCTAACAATACGCAAATAATGTACAGTAAATTGAAGTGGGAATAAAAGTAGTGGGTAAAAAGTTGTTAATGTTCATGGAGTGTAAAGTCAACGAGCACTTAAGGCCCTATTATTTCTATTTTCCAGCCTAAAGTCCTCGTGGTGGAAAAAATTAATGTTAGTGTAATGAAGTCCTTGCCTAGTTACAAAGCGGCCCCTTACAAAGCGCCTAGTTACAAAGTAGCTTCAATGGGTAGTTATAATTAGAAGCTGCAGCTGGTAGTTAAAGCAGCAATTGTTGTGTAGCTTGTGAAGCTATGTTGTAGCTGGCTGACTGGCCGGCCCACCAACCTACCTACCTACCTACCTACCTACCTACCTACCTACCTACCTACCTACCTACCGACCGACCGACCGACCGACCGACCGACCGACCGACCGACCGACTGACTGATGAATAGTAAGAGGTGGCTGGCTGGCTGGCTGGCTGCTGGCGAATAGATGTTGTGCTGCAATATAGTGAGTGAGTGAGTGAGTGAGTGAGTGAGTGTACTATAATACTATACAGAATCTTTGCAACAAGACAGTAAAAGCGTAGAGCATTACCCTTCCTTATATGGAATTTGTGTACACACACTGTGGTCTGTTTTACTACTTAAATGTATGAGCACATCCCATATATAATAAGGAACCACAGTGCTCACTTGTTTCTATTTGTGTTGCAAAGATTGTGTAATCTCCAGTATTGTATTGTAACTGTATGTATGTTAGCCATGTATAACTTGAACTGTATGTTTAGCGGAATGGAAGGGTGCAGACGGGGAACAGTGCAGATGGGAACATTGCAGAGGGGATTTGCGCGCCGGAAAATTGGAGCAATTACCATACAAGTGCAGACGAATGAAGGAATGAACGCGCGTAGCGCGAAAATTTGAGCAATATATCGTAAGCAATTACCATACAAGTGCAGACGAATTGAACAATGTGACCACGTGGGCTAGATAAGCAACCAAACAAGAGTGTCGTACAAATGAGCGTGTTGATAGGTCGTGAAGTGGGGTGTTGTGGCAAAAAAAGTCACGCTTAATTACATACGAGACGAGTTCCAGCGTTGCTCCTAGTGACGGGTGCTGTGTAGGGTGACTGCAGCGGTTCATCCGTGTGTCCGCATCGTTGTAGACTGCCTGTGTCGGCGGGTGTCTGACCTGCTGGTGACTGGTCATCAGTGGGCTGGCTCCCTCCGGTCGAGTGCAGTTAGGTTTGCATCATTTCACGAATCACGAGTGCATTCGTACGGTCTCGCTGCCGGTCGATCCCCGTGATTGACTGTATCTGCAGGCAACGAGTGGGCCTCAGCTGCCCTCTCCTGCCTTCAGTTGGTGAGTCTGTGGCCGAGGATTTGCAAAATTGTTGAACCCTCTGCGGTCCGCGTGGCCGCACTGGTGTGATGCGTTGGCCGGCCCTCTGAACGAGGACGGTCGAGTGACACAGTGCGTCTCGTACGCTCTGGCGTCCCGATAGTTACCTGGTTGATCCTGCCAGTAGTCATATGCTTGTCTCAAAGACTAAGCCATGCATGTCTAAGTATAAACGCTTCTATACTGTGAAACTGCGAATGGCTCATTAAATCAGTTATAGTTTATTTGATGGTTTCTTACTACTTGGATAACCGTGGTAATTCTAGAGCTAATACATGCACAAAGTCCCGACTCTTCGGAAGGGATGATCCAAAACCAATGCGAGTCTCTCGGGGCTCGGTTTCTTGGTGATTCATGATAACTGCTCGAACCGTATGGCCCTTGCGCCGACGGTGCTTCATTCAAATTTCTGCCCTATCAACTTTCGATGGTACGGTAGTGGCCTACCATGGTTGCAACGGGTGACGGAGAATTAGGGTTCGATTCCGGAGAGGGAGCCTGAGAAACGGCTACCACATCCAAGGAAGGCAGCAGGCGCGCAAATTACCCAATCCCGACTCGGGGAGGTAGTGACAATAAATAACAATGCCGGGCTATTGTAGTCTGGCAATTGGAATGAGTACAATCTAAATCCCTTAACGAGGAACAATTGGAGGGCAAGTCTGGTGCCAGCAGCCGCGGTAATTCCAGCTCCAATAGCGTATATTAAAGTTGTTGCAGTTAAAAAGCTCGTAGTTGGATTTCGGGGTGGCCTGCCTGGTCCACCGCAAGGTGAGTACTGGTCAGCCGCCCTTCCTCTCGAAAGCCCCGACTGCTCTTCACTGCAGTGGTCGGGTAGTTCGGGACGTTTACTTTGAAAAAATTAGAGTGTTCAAGGCAGGCTATCGCCTGAATACATTAGCATGGAATAATGGAAGAGGACCTCGGTCCTATTTTGTTGGTTTCTAGGGCCGAAGTAATGATTAAGAGGGACAGTTGGGGGCATTCGTATTTAATTGTCAGAGGTGAAATTCTTGGATTTATGAAAGACGAACTAGTGCGAAAGCATTTGCCAAGGATGTTTTCATTAATCAAGAACGAAAGTTAGGGGTTCGAAGACGATCAGATACCGTCGTAGTCCTAACCATAAACTATGCCGACTAGGGATCGGTGGATGTTAATGTTTGACTCCATCGGCACCTTATGAGAAATCAAAGTCTTTGGGTTCCGGGGGGAGTATGGTCGCAATGTATGTGTGTGTGTGTATGTGTGTGCCTTCTGTGTGTGCGTGTGTGGAGTGTGTGTGTGGGAGTGTGTGTTCCCCCTGCGTGTGGGGTGTGTATGTGTGTGATGTGTGTGTTTGGGTAGTATCCCTGTGTGTGTGTGTATGTGTGTGCCTGTGTGTATGTGTGTGCCCTCTGTGTGTGTGAGTGGTGTGTAAGTGTGTGCCCTTGTGTTTGTATGTGTGTGCCTTCTGTGTGTGTGTGTGTGTGGTGTGTGTGTGCGTGTTTGTGCCCTCTGTGTGTGTGTGTGTGTGTGTACTTCCCCCTGTGTGTGTGTTTGTGTGTGCGCCCCCTGTGTGTGCGTGTGTGTGCGTATATACAGGGGGCACACACACACACACACACACACAACACAGAGGGCACACATACACACACACAGGCACACATACAGGGGGGCACAAACACACATACACTCACGCACGCACACACGCACACACAGAGGCACGCACATACATGCACACACAGGGCGCACATACACACACACACGCACACACATACACAACACAGGCACAGGCACACACACTCACACACACCACACACTCACACACTCACACAGGTGGCACACACAACCACAGGGGCAGGAAGCACATACGCACACACAGGGGAAACACGCACACGCACACGCACACACAGGGGCAGGTGGCACACACAACCACAGGGGCAGGAAGCACATACACACACGCACACACAGGGGAAACACGCACACGCACACACAGGGGCACACAACATAGGTGGCACACACACACACACACACGCACACACAGGGGACACACACACACACACACACATTCACACAGGAGCACACACACACACGCACACACACAGGCGCACACAACATAGGGGGCACACACACACACACACACACACACACACACACACGCACACACAGGGGACACACACACACACACACTCACACAGGAGCACACACACGCACACACACACACACACTCACGCACACACAGGGGGCACACATGGATACACACATACATACACAAACGCGGGTACACACACACACTCACATGCACACACCAGGGCACAGGGGTACGCACACACGCACACACACACACATTCACATGGGTACACAACGCACACACGCACACGCACACACCACACACACACACACTTATACATATACACAGGGGACACACAGAGGTACTCACACACACACACACACGCATACACGCACACACAGAGGGGCACACACGCACACACAGAGGGGCACACACAACACACACACACACACACACAAGTGCACACACACACACACACATAGGGGCACACACACACACAAACACACGCACATACACATGCACATACACACGCACACACAGGGGGCACACACACACATACCACACACACTCACACACACACACACACACACACACACACACACATATACACACCCACGCACAGGGGCACACACCACCTACACTCACACCCACACACACACACACACACACACAGGGACAAACACCACACACATACAGCACGCACACACATGGGGCACACACACACACCACCCACACACACACCACACACACACACACATGCACACACACAGAGGGGGCGCACACACAAGTACAGACACTCACACAAACCTCACCCACACACACACAACACACACTCACACACACACACGTGTGTGTGTGTGTGTGTGGTGTGTGTGTGTGTGGGATGTGTGTGGTGTGTGTGTGTGGGTGGTGTGTATGTGTGTGTGTGTTTGTATGTGTGTGCCTTCTGTGTGTGCGTGTGTGTTTGTGGTGTGTGTGTGTGGATAGTGTGCCCTGTGTGTGTGTACTTGTGTGTATGTGTGTGTCCCCTGCGTGTGTGTGTGCCCGTGTGTGCGTGTGTGTGTGTGTGTGTGCCCGTGTGTGTACTGTGTGTGTGTGTGTGTGTGTGTGCGTACGCGTTTGTGCCCCTGTATGTGAGTGTGTGTGTGCGTGTGTGTTCCCCCTGTGTGTGCGTGTTTGTGTGTGTGTGTGTGTGTGTGTGTTTGTGTGTGCCCCCTGTGTGTGCGTGTGTGTGCGTATACACAGGGGGCACACACACACACACACAGAGGCACACACACACACACACATCACACGCACACACAGAGGCAAGCAAACACACACACACAGAGGGCACACATACACGCTAACGCACACACAGGGGCACACACACACACGCACACTCAGGGTACACACACACGCAAACACACAAACACACGCACGACACACACAAACACACACACACACTCACGCACACACACACAGGGGGGCACAAACACACATACACAAATACACACACACACGCACACACACACGCAAACACACACAGGCACACAGGCACACACATACACGCACACACTCACACACAGGGGCACAGGAGTCACACACACACGCACACACTGGAGACACACACAAACACACACTCACGCACACACGCACACACACACGCGCACACACACATGCACACACTCATACACTCACACACAGGGGCACATAACACAGGGGGTACACACACACACAAACACACACACACAGGGGACACACACACACACACAAAGGCACGCACAGGAGCACACACACACACACGCACACACAGGGCCAACACACAAACACGCACACACAGGGTCACACAAACTAGAGCACACACACACGCACACACACACACTCACATGCACACACAGGGGGGGCACACACACACTCAAAAGCACACACATGCACACTTAGGGGCACGTGTACACACACACACACAAACACACGCACACTTAGGGGCACACACACACACGTACAAACACGCACACGCACACGCACACACAGGGGCACACAACATAGGTGGCACACACACACACACACTCACACACGCACACACAGGGAACACACACACACACACACACATTCACACACTCACGCACACACACACACACGCACACACAGGGGGCACACATGGATATACACATACATACACAATACACATACATACACAAACGCGGGTACACACACACACTCACATGCACACACCAGGGGCACAGGGGTACACACATACGCACACACGCACACACACACACATGGGTACACAACGCACACACACACACACGCACACACCACACATACACACACTTATACATATACACAGTTGGCACACAGAGGTACTCACACACACACACACACACACGCGCACACAT
>NC_087378.1:4568204-4575704 GCF_963675165.1 Halichondria panicea
GCGCAAGGGCCATACGGTTCGAGCAGTTATCATGAATCACCAAGGAACCGAGCCCCGAGAGACTCGCATTGGTTTTGGATCTAATAAATACATCCCTTCCGAAGAGTCGGGACTTTGTGCATGTATTAGCTCTAGAATTACCACGGTTATCCAAGTAGTAAGAAACCATCAAATAAACTATAACTGATTTAATGAGCCATTCGCAGTTTCACAGTATAGAAGCGTTTATACTTAGACATGCATGGCTTAGTCTTTGAGACAAGCATATGACTACTGGCAGGATCAACCAGGTAACTATCGGGACGCCAGAGCGTACGAGACGCACTGTGTCACTCGACCGTCCTCGTTCAGAGGGCCGGCCAACGCATCACACCAGTGCGGCCACGCGGACCGCAGAGGGTTCAACAATTTTGCAAATCCTCGGCCACAGACTCACCAACTGAAGGCAGGAGAGGGCAGCTGAGGCCCACTCGTTGCCTGCAGATACAGTCAATCACGGGGATCGACCGGCAGCGAGACCGTACGAATGCACTCGCGATTCGTGAAATGATGCAAACCTAACTGCACTCGACCGGAGGGAGCCAGCCCACTGATGACCAGTCACCAGCAGGTCAGACACCCGCCGACACAGGCAGTCTACAACGGTGCGGACACACGGATGAACCGCTGCAGTCACCCTACACAGCACCCGTCACTAGGAGCAACGCTGGAACTCGTCTCGTATGTAATTAAGCGTGACTTTTTTTGCCACAACACCCCACTTCACGACCTATCAACACGCTCATTTGTACGACACTCTTGTTTGGTTGCTTATCTAGCCCACGTGGTCACATTGTTCAATTCGTCTGCACTTGTATGGTAATTGCTTGCGATGTATTGCTCAAATTTTCGCGCTACGCGCGTTCATTCGTTTGTTCGTCTGCACTTGTATGCTAATTGCTCCAATTTTCCCGCGCGAATCCCCTCTGCAATGTTCCCGTCTGCACTGTTCCCTGTCTGCACCCTTCCATTCCGCTAAACATACAGTTCAAGTTATACATGGCTAACATACAGTTACAATACAATACTGGAGATTGCACAATCTTTGCAACACAAATAGAAACAAGTGTGTTGAGCACTGTGGTTCCTTATTATATGGGATGTGCTCATACATTTAAGTAGTAAAACAGACCGCAGTGTGTGTACACAAATTCCATATAAGGAAGGGTAATGCTCTATGCTTTTACTGTCTTGTTGCAAAGATTCTGTATAGTATTATAGTATACTCACTCACTCACTCACTCACTCACTCACTATATTGCAGCACAACATCTATTCGCCAGCAGCCAGCCAGCCAGCCAGCCAGCCAGCCACCTCTTACTATTCATCAGTCGGTCGGTCGGTCGGTCGGTCGGTAGGTAGGTAGGTAGGTAGGTAGGTAGGTAGGTAGGTAGGTAGGTAGGTAGGTAGGTAGGCCGGCCGGCCGGCCAGTCAGCCAGCTACAACATAGCTTCACAAGCTACACAACAATTGCTGCTTTAACTACCAGCTGCAGCTTCTAATTATAACTACCCATTGAAGCTACTTTGTAACTAGGCGCTTTGTAAGGGGCCGCTTTGTAACTAGGCGAGGACTTCATTACACTAACATTAATTTTTTCCACCACGAGGACTTTAGGCTGGAAAATAGAAATAATAGGGCCTTAAGTGCTCGTTGACTTTACACTCCATGAACATTACAACTTTTTACCCACTACTTTTATTCCCACTTGAATTTACTGTACATTATTTGCGTATTGTTAGCAACGTACAATACAATACTACTTGAAGATAAGCTTGATATTGTTATGATCAAATGAAGCATGGCTCAATGAAGGTATATATAACTAACTCACTCACTCACTCACTCACTCACTCACTCAGGGAAAATATTTAAATTTCCTGCTACAGTGCTGCTACATTGCAGCCCATAAAATCTGCACATTTCCTGAGGTGTCCTGCAAGTGTCCTGCAACCTACTTACAAAGGATAGTGCAACGTTTCCTGTATAGTTTCCTTTACTATTCCTGAAGTAGTTCAGGACTTGTGTAACATTCATAAGTCTACAGGAAATTTTGTATCCTGAAAGTATAAGAAATTTTGATATTTTTCCTGTGTCACTCACTATAATTAGGAGTTATAATTATACGTGCGTAATTATACAATTACTGTTTGCAAGTAGCCATCATCACATACTTCAGTTGCTTGCAGTGCCATGACTATAATGACAAAGGCAGGGATCAATTGTAAAACTGTTGCTATCACAAAAAGAAAGTTTCGTCTTTGCGGTTTGGTAATGATCAACGAGGATTTAAGGCTGCAGTTTTCATATTTTTGGGCCTTAACTGCTCGTTGTGAAATATTCTGAAAACAAACAAAAATAAGAATGCAGAAGCCTACAACACCTGCTGTTCCCAGGCGGTCACCCATCCAAGTACTGGGCAGGCCCTACGTTGCTTAACTTCGGTGATCAGACGAGAACCGGTGTTTTCAACGTGGTATGGTCGTAGACACAAGTCAATGCATATCTCATGTACTTATGTGTGAAGTTCAGAAATATACTTGACTTAATTTAATTGCTGTGGAGGGAGTGGGCCGGGAGGGAGTGGAGTGGAGTGGAGTGGAGTGGAGTGTACTTCTCTGTACTTACTGGTATTATACAACTATCGACTTACTTACTGATAATTATAATCATACTCTAGCTATACAACTATCTACTAACTATCTACTGTCTACTTCAAGCTTGCTTACTTACTTACTTACTTACTTACTTACTTACTTCACTGGAAACATGCAAACTCTTGATATAATTATTACTTCATAGCTAGCTAACTATCTACTATCTACTAACTATCTAACTATCTACTATCTAACTATCTAACTATCTAACTATCTACTGTCTACTTCAAGCTTACTTACTTACTTACTTACTTACTTACTTACTTACTTACTTACTTACTTCACTGGAAACATGCAAACTCTTGATATAATCATTACTTCATACTATAAGGTAGCAAATTTGAAGTACTTCCTAAACAAAAAATTTAGCTTGCTTGCATGTTTTGTGGTGTTTAACCATAGAGTCTATGGTTTGACAGTCACACCCGGACTCCGCATGTATGGGAGTGGTCCCGCCTTTCCTCGAGCTATCCACAAGTCAGGAAAGTAAAGGGACCGAAACTTGTGGACTGGCAATGACGGGTCTGGTGCTCCTCTGAAGACCGGAAAAAATTATATAAAATTAATTGTCAATTGAATGTCCTTCATAAAAATAAATGTGCATCCCGTTTGAGTCAAAATGGTATGCTTCAGCGGGCGCGGTTTCCATCCAACCCAGTTAGCCTTGTGCTTACTACCCCCCTTCCAAACACACACGTACTTGATACGGGCCTGGCTTGCCAGGCGGGTGAGTTCCTCTCCTCGCGCCCCCCCTACTTCTTGCTGTGGCGATCTCACGATCCTCCCTGCATTTTGTACAGGGGTCAGAGATCTCAGCATTAAGTATAGGTTCAATGAGTTCATATAAATTGCCTAAGAATCGGAAGGATATTCAATTGTGTACTATAACTTCACTATGGAAACCATATAATTATCTTATCATAATGAGTATGATGTATCGTAACTTAAAGTAACTACGCTTTATCCCGCCAGAAAATTCATTGGACAGCAAATTAAGGAATACAACGCAACAACAAAATTACTACGAAAATTAAACGACACCATAAGACAACAAGAATCCGCTCAAACACACAAGACGATTCCTAAACAACAAGTACCCAAAATACCGACAATTCTGAACGAAACAGAACGCCAAACACTTACTGACGAATTCAACAGAAACTATAAACAACTTTACTTCACGTTCCTAGACAAAATCATTACTCAAAACACTATCAAACAAGAACGTACCAAGCTGAAACTCACGACCATAATCACACACACCGAACAGCAGCTATGCTCCTTTGACATTACTCGCAAGACTTTGATACACTTCCATGCCCACTTTATAAACAGATGCAACATAGAAACGCACGACTGCCTTCCTGAATATATTAAGAAAACAAGTGAAGATACCTCCGCAGCGATCACCAAAACAGGCAAAAAAAGACAGTCACAGGAACCCCTACCACACTCAACAAAACAACCAAAAACAGATAACCATTTTTTATGCCCAGGCCCACCACACACAAAATTCCCGACGTAACAGTCCATAACCTCAGCTCACAATCTCTGAACACGGAACAACTAACGCTACTCACTAAAGGACTGTCTTTCGCACCAACCCCCCAAATAAATACCACTGAACAATATCCCCAACTACTACGTCAATACAACTTAGACCAATCTACACACACGCAGTTACCAAACCGAACATAACACCCACCAAAAGAGAACAACCTGAACAATCCCTTACCTGAACAATCCCTTACAGATAGACCATATATCTACAGACGAATGACATTTTTACCGAAATCGAATTATGTAACTTACACTCAAGTACATTCACGAATGCCTACTTTAGAAGCGTACCTCGACCAAACAAAAACAGAATTGGATGACAAACTACCACTCATATTTAACCAAACAACATCCAACCTGAACAAACATACACGATATGCCCTCGCCAAACTTAAAAAACAAAGAACAGAAATCACAATAAAACCAGCAGACAAAAATCTTGGCATAGTTATACTAGAAACGGACGACTACATACAACAATGCAATGCTCTCTTGTACTCTGTGACCAAAGTACGTATAGATTAACACAACAACACCCAACAGAAGATATAGAACATAAACTACAAGAAACCACCAGAAATTTTTCACCACAACTAAACGCAATACACAAAAACCTAAAAAAATGTTTACTGCCCAACCCCAAAAATACACAACCTCCCAAGTTCTACGGAATACCCAAAATCCACAAAAAATTTACGACACTACCCCCGGTACGACCGATAATTTCCCATTCTGCCCACTTAATCGATCACGTACTACAACCACTCGCACGCTCTTACACAGATTACCTACAAAACTCTACACATCTACTAAAATCGCTACAAGACTTACATGTACCTGACGATGCAATACTAGTATCAATAGACGTTGACAGTCTCTACCCCTCTATTCCACAAACAGAATGCCTCGATATCATTTATAACCAAATGCATGAAAGAAAACATTTACTTCTCTGTGACCCTAATCTCATCATACATCTGCTACACACAAACGTTAACTACAATTATTTCGAATTTGGTACACTAACATTTCAACAAATTAAAGGTACAGCAATGGGAGCCTCCTTCTCACCAACAATAGCAAATATATTTCTCTCCATAACATTAAACAAATTTCTCGCAACACAACCGTTAAAACCACTTCTGCTGAAACGTTACATCGATGATATTTTCATAATCTGGCCACATAGCTCTGACCAACTAAACACCTTTCTCACAGCTCTCAACACCTTTCACTCATCACTGCATTTTACCTCCAGACAGAAACTAATTTTTTAGATATCACTATTTTCAAGCACGACACCTTTCCCTACACCAACACACTCGACACGAAAACATACCAAAAACCCAAAAACTTGTATCAATACGTACATTACAATTCAGCCCATTCACAGAAATCATACAAAGGTATTATTCAAGGAGAATGCATCAGATATGTACGTACAAACAGCCTGACTAGTAACTACTATGCAACAATTACACTATTCGAACAAAGACTATTACAACGAGGATACCCCAAACAACTTATCAACAAAACAATGAAAACTATAACGTATAAAGAGAGACAACGATACCTTTCACCAACACCACCCCAAAACTCTACGCGACGACCAATCCTAAAATGTTTACCTCCACCAGTATTTAGTCTGTTAAAATCCACGATCTAATTCTTACAAAACTACAAAAAGATTTCTAAATACGTCGCATATCCACGATTTATTACTTTAGGCCACAAAACTCTACGCAACGAATTAGTGCGAGCACGAATCAACCCCACAGACGAGCAAATTATAGATATTATTCTTATGCTAGGTAATGAAGGACCTTGTCAACCACACACGACTGCTGGTATGATGCCCAACCTCGTCGATGCTAAAACCATAATCCAAACATGCAAGATGTGTAACCTGCAAGCACTACAACACGGGTAATTCATTTAAAAGCACATCGACAGGTCGCCAATACACTATTAGAAATTCATTCACCTGTAACTCTAACAACATTATCTACCTAATACTAAATGTAAGAAGCAATATGTAGGATACACCCAGACAAGACTAAAGGACAGAATAAACCGACACCGAACGAATATTAACAATAACAAAACAATCTACGTATGCATACATTTCAATTTTCCGGACCACAAAACCTCGAACTTATCAGTACAAGTAATAGACACAGCAACTACTTTACATGAACTGAAACAATTAGGAGACTTTTGGATTCACAATTTAGAGACTTATGTCCCAAAAGGACTTAATGTTAGCTTGCGTAATTTGTAACTATGTACACAGTAATAATTAAATTATGTGTATATCTACATTGTTACTCAAATTATTAACAGATCACCGAAACCATAATAGTGTACTAAGTAACATAGAGGTGGGTCCCCCACGAATGTGGGGGACCCACCTATACAGGGTCTCCCGCATTCGTGGGGGTTTTTCACCCACCCACCCACACACACACACACACACACACTAACATCTAATTATTTTGACTAATGGCAAATCCAACCAAGGTTAGATCTTATACATGTAGCTACAAGCCACAAAACGCCTAAAGTAAGATGATACACCCAGATATGGGAATCACATAAGCCTAAACATAATCGTCATGGTACTAAAAAACTGGTACAAAAACTGAGAGAACAAAGAGACAGAAATAAAAGAGCTGACAATAATGGAGAGCTGACAATAATGGAAAAGAAAGAGACTGACATTGTCACGTGGGTTCCATTTTGCTTAACTTAATTACTTATGTACACAATAACTACAGTTCATTTAGTCTAGAGAGTAGATTACCACAAATGTGTGAGTAGTTGTACTTAAATGTAAATAATCTTTTGATTGGAGTATTTCTAAGAAATAGTGTTGATACCTGTGTGTAGATGAATGACTGAACTACAACATATCCAAAAATGTTTCCATGGAAACATAAGGTGGTGGGTTTGTGGTGATTAATAGAACAACAGCAAATTGTTATAGTGGGTAATCGGTTAGAGTAATAAAACAGTATTGTACAGCTAAGGTCCTAGACTTTATTACATAATTGTTCAATGGTTTAAGTATCCTGGCCATCCGTGTTTATAATTCATGATTTACTGGTTTTCAGGTACACTTTTGGTTAGAGTAATAACTTTTGAAAAATTAATAGCTTAGCTTTCAAATTTCTGTAGTAAGTTTACAGATAATGGGCTATATTTTGATACCAAGAACATCCTATATGCTTATTCCATTGCTGAG
>NC_087378.1:4583204-4777372 GCF_963675165.1 Halichondria panicea
AAACAGCTGTGCAATCAAAACAATACTTCAATGGACAGCCCAACGAATTTCAGATCGATACTAATATCAGAACGAGAAGCCCCACTGTCGCCAGTACATCAGACATTCAGAGGTCCAAACAAGTATGTGATTCCAAGTATGTGATTCCTGTGTCATGGGACAATTCATGGGACGGAAGACAGGCTGATCAAAATGATCGACCAAGTCTTCCAGAAAGGTCTGGGTAAACTAAGAGCAGAATACGATATCAAGCTCCAACCCGAACACATACCATATGCCATTACGATACCAAGACGAGTTCCAGTTCCGCTACGGAAGAAAGTGAAACAAGAATTGGATCGAATGGAGACACAGGGAGAAGATCACACAGTGCAGCCCGAGTGTCGATCTAACACGCTACCTTCAGTGGACCAAGTCCTAGCGCAATTGGCAGGAGCAAAGATACCAATTCGGGGTTCTGGCAAATTCCCCTTGCCCTCACCACATTCATGACCCAGGTATTGCTTCCTCACATCAGCTCCAGAGCATTTTCAAAGCATTTTCAAAGGCGAATGTCAGAGATGGTTGGAGTATATGTCTGATCGATCTATGGATCAAACGAGAGGGTGCTCGGTAAAGAGGCCCAGTTTACTCAAGTAAGATTCCTGGGCCATATTATCGACGAAACTGGGAAAGTGGCTGCGATCCAGAAGATTCCAACCCCAACGAACGTACGAGAAGTTCGCAGATTTCAGATGAGCAAATTTGCACCGAATTTAGCAGAGGTCAACAAACCGATACGAGATCTATTGGTCAAAGACAACCAGTGGACATGGGGAGAACCACAGCAAACTGCATTCGATCAGATCAAACAGATGCTAACCATGAGCCCTGCTAACCACAAGCCCTGTCTAAAATTGACTTTTATTTGACACTAAGTATGCCACCTATGTATAAGTACGCTAAATATACCTATGTATAAGTACCCCACTTATACCCCACTTATATAAGAGGGTGACTTATGCCATAAGTACATCACCTATATATAAGAGGGTGACTTATTATAAGCACATAAATATATTACCTATATATAAGAGTGTGACAGGGTGACTTATATATAAGTCATCACGTACATGTTCCCATGTCTCATCATAAATGCAAGTGATAAGGCATTTTTAAATGCGGCAAAGGTGTTGTACTTGTAGCCTCGATCCCAGCCCCTCTGAGAGCGGCCTGGAATCGAGGCTATTGTACTAGCAATCCAGGCCTGATTCGAGAGTATCATGTGATTGACATATTGCACACTTCTTGCTACAGTATTACATGCAATGAGCGTACATACTGTCAAACGCAGCTAGCAGCAGTTCAGCCTGTGTTGTGAGTCAACATGGAAGCATTCAAGCTGTACCTTCTAGTGGAGAATCATGACCACTGCATGTACTGTGAGCTGAAAAGATTGCAATTGGTGTATATTAACTTTAAGCCTAGCCTATACCGCAGTGCCAGACCACTTCCAAAGCCCAGCTGGCGCCTAAATTATGGTGGCGCTTATGCGCTACAGTGTGGTCTAGCTCAGTTTCACTTGGATTCACTCACTAGCTAAGATGCTCGTGAACAGCATTCATTGACTGTAGCTATCGGCGTGTGTAGGAAGGTAAGATGGGATGTCTCAAACAGCCTTTTTATAAGCGCCGAAAAAAATTAATTCCACCTCCAAGGGGCGCATCTTTTGGAGCAAAAAAAATTTACGTTGATGCTCATATAGTGATACATCGATTTAAGGCGACCCTCCAAGCTTCAGCAATTTTCTGACCTCTAAAAATAGCGACAGCTGCGTTGATAATTATTTTTTAATGTCGCATTGTAAATAGAGGTAAATGTAGCTAGCCTCGATTGTAGCCCACTGTGTTTTTAAGCGGCCTGAAATCGAGTAATTATAAAGACTATTGATGGTGAGTTTTTTCTTTGTGAAATTTTTTCTTTGTGAAATCAATCATGTGAGAGGACTGAGAATAAATAAATCTGTGTTGATGATGTCGGATATGGACCATAATTATGTTGAGAACGCCAGCATAAATTACTATCTTTTGCTGTTTTTTTATTGCTCCCTGCAACCTCCTCCTGAGCTAACCTGAACCCCTTCTTGCCAAGCGTACTAAAATTAACATCCAGTGCCGTGTATCCAATTTCATCTGTCTCGTGATACCTGCCAGGTCTCATTTTAGAAACAAACATTTTTAGCCAAAATTTTGGACCCGGCGGTCAGGTAAAAATGTGACCGTGACATTGACCTTTCACCTCGCCCAGAGTAACTGAGAAGCGGCAGGTATCACGAGACTGACTAGCTATGACTGACTAGCTATATTTAATTGGCTATGTAGATCTGTGTACATTACACGTTGTGAATTACACGTTGTGAATGGCATAATTCATACTTGTTTTTTTTCTGCATTAGTAACTGTTGGTCGACCAAGATCCTGTGTGGATCACTGAACTTCAAGTGGTTCAAGTGGTTCAAGTGGACAGATAGCGAACGCGCTGATGTTCAACAGGTATGCAGGTATGCAGCGATAATGGAAGGATGTTATACGTTAACGCAATTCGAGGAATTGGCCAGCGCTAGCTGCGTTATGTAGAAGTACAGTATTGTTGCACCTGTACATAATAATAACATTGAGATTGAAATTCAATTATGATTGATTGAATGAATAATGAACAAGAAAGTTCAATAAAAACAATTATTGCTATGCCGAATCCACATGAACATAAGATGCCATGTTATCCATCATGTCCTTAAACTTATCGTAAGTGATTCGGCTTATGGAACGAGGAAATGTGATGCTCAAAGCACATGTTGAAAGCAAATCTTCACAAGTAAACGCAATGGACAGGCACATAATTCATAATTTGTCCCAGTGCAGCACATCGAGATATCTTCACAGTCTAAATATTAAATGTGGGTTTTTTTAAACGTGCATTTCATTAAGAATCAAAACTGTGGACACACTTAAACTTGCTCACCACAACATTCAATTATGTAGTCGGACCAGTGAAGGATAACATGATCACCTCTTCTAAAAAAAACTGCGAAGTTACATCAAATGGGGAATGTATCTCCTCGGAATGTATCTCCTCGGAATGACGGGGATTTAAAGGTAAAAAATACAGAGCGAAGTCGATGTTTTTTGAAAACCCACAATCAAATCTGAAGTTAGCTCCTCATTTGAGGCAGCTTTCAATGCACACCATACCAACATAACTTAAACGTTTAGTCAGCAGCTTAAAAATAAAACTATTCACACGTACAAACTATTCACACGTACAGGCTATTCATACGTACAGGTAAATATCTTCATCTTTTCACGCAGCTGGTCTTTTCACGCAGCTGGAGACTTTATATTGCCATAATTATATCAAAACATCTGCGGTTGCCCTCCTTGGATGAGACAAGTAGTCATCATTTTACCGACCAAATAGAACTACCAAATAGAACTAGCAACAGCTTCAATGCTGGAACCACATGTGCGGGCCAGCCAGTGAATAATCCCGAGAAAAAGCTCCCTACGAGGTCCACCATCATCGACAGTGACTTTGAGCAGTACAACATCTTATCCTCTGGACGTCTTCCTCGGTTATTACTAATCTGTAGGAGGACATGTTTTGCCTCTACGAACCACTCAGGTGCATTAAGGCACGTCCAGAATCAAGAAAAGGCCAACGTCACATACATTGAAAAGTGTGCGATATTAATTTGACATTTTGTTTTCTCATAAAAATTTAAGTTTCCTTAATCAAAAATAAAGATCATGTGATTATCATGTGATCAATTAACATGAAATTTCCTTGTAAAACTAATTATAAACTAAGCATTTGTCCTGGAATCCTGATGTACATATCATATACTGATGAAATCCTGCTGCGCAAAAGCAGATTCATAGGTAATCATGGTCTATACAAACAACAAGCTAATATTTACCCCTGATTTCTCCTCCTAATTTTCTTGCTTGGCTGCACTCCGTCTTGCGCAGCAGGAAACAAGTTGTCTACTATCTAATAGTCTTAGTTAAGGCCTTTAATAGCTACTAGGTAGCTTACAACAAATGCTTTCAGGGTTTTACTCGGTACGGTCAACTTTAATAAATTAAGTAGAGTGTCATGTGACCCAAGCTCCGCTGTCACTAGTAATTGCAGACGTTTTCCACCCACGCACGTGATAAACATTCCAAAGCGATGACGTCGCGCGCATGAATATCATTATAACAAAATTCCATGTCATTTTAATTTGGACAGTCCTTAATACCCTTCAGTAGACATGGATATGGCCACTACTGTCTAGCTCAGAGTCTGAAGTACAATTCTCAATTAGGTCCGTATACGTCCTATACATTAAATGACAGTTCAAACACACGATAGTTGTACAGACACCGGCTGCTGAAAGGAGTCAGGCTGTTACTGTGTCACTGCTTGAACACAGATCTGATTTCTGCCTCTACTTCATCAACGGCCCTCTACCCAGGCGTTCTCGAGTTTTCCCACGAGGGTATGGGATAGGATTTGCGGATTTGCGTCTGTGCGTGAACCTAATTGTTGCCTAACACTAACATTCGGGTTCTCGTTGGATTTACCCCTCTGTCTTTGTTGCCCCTCTGTCTTTGTTGGCCAATTTAACGGGGTCCCTGTTGCTGATGACTCCAGATATCGTGAACAGATATCTAACCATCTCCACAAATGACTTATAAAAGTATAGTGTGGGCAATCATGCTTACCAGTAATCATTCTTTCGTGAATGACGATTCAAAATTTCACGGCATTTCAAACAAAGAAAGACAATGCAAAACTTATTAGCAATATTCAACTAGCCGAGATGAAAAAAGGAGACAAAAAAGAAAGTTTCACTTGTATCATTCAAAAAGTAATACTTACGCAAAGCACTAGGACCCAGTATACAGTTTGACACAAGTACAAACAGAACCTTACCCTGCAAAACTGGCTGCTTCAACTCTACTGAAGTGAGAACGCTCTAACTTACCAGGTATGAATACAGTTAAGCCATGGGCATCTGGCCTAACCCAGAAGTCTTAGTCAACGTCTGCAAGAACTGAGTCAGAGCAAAATCTTTGTTACAATCCCGCCAGGATGTGTACAAGACGATGAGTGTTTCAACGGATATCATTGAAACTTTCGTTCGTTTCCAATCCCTAACTTTAGCTGATTAAAGAATAGCGACAAAACTAGTCTAGCAATAAGGAGGGAGCAAGATCCCAATTTCTACGTGAGTCAATAACTTTAGCTGAATAAAGACAAAACTAGTCGGGCAAGATCCTCAGAAACAGCTGGCTTGCTAGACCCAGAGAAAGATACAGGGGCAGCAGGAAGTGAAGGTAACTAACTGAAACGGTTCTGCAGGTATTAAATGTTGTGTAGAAAGTGCACAAGCCAGCAGCCAGACATTATTAAATGCTTACAGAGACTCCAGAGTGCCTGAAGCAACACATGCAGGCAGAGGCTATTCAATCCAAGATGCTCCATCCCATATGAATGGTGTCATTTGCACAATATCTGCGTCGCTTGTGTCACCCTAGTAATTGAAATATTATACTGACAATCATTTGGTACCTGTATATTAAAATATGCATGCTACCGCATTTGTAGTTCTTCTTATTAAAGTTGCATGCTTGGGCATAATTGAATTACTAATTAGTTTTTTGGAAAAAGAAAACATTGAGCTTCATTTTGGATAATTTTGGATAATTTTGATGCAGCACACTGCAATATACAAATAATACAGCAGTGTGTTAAATTTTGGTATTTACAGCCAGACCTGGGCCTTAACTACGCAGAGAAGCCTAGGCCGGCCTGGGATAGAGGCTAGCAAGTTCCTGTAGCAAGTATAATCACTCCATCTACAGAAAGGCCAGGAGTTCTGCTCTTTCCCGAAATAGTGGGAAGATGTTAATTTTGTTACTCTTCACACAAGAAGCTCTAGGAGCAACTAGAACTCGAGCTCCAAAGAGAACTTTTCTCGACAAACTGAAGAAATTGATTATGCATGTCTAGGCCAAAAGTAAGACTGTGGTAATTAATTTTGTCTAGTGTACTGTACCAGTAGACTAGCTTATTAATACTCTCTGCATTATCAGCTTTGTACTGGATGACCTCGTGTACTGGCGTATAATATTATTACGATTAAGATTAGACACCACTGGATGGTTATACATCAAGGAAATTCGTGGAGAGGATTTGTCTGAGGTAAGCAAGTGAGGCTGAATCAGAAACATGCATAATATTGCAGCGAGAAATGTACCGAGGTTGATTTTCGTGAGCTAGTAGAAGAAATGAAGAGTGAGCTTTAACTTGCAGTGTCGAATGTAATCACGTTTATTCAACTGTTACTGCATTGAAGAGAGTATGTTAAAGGCTTATGTTAAAGGCTATAATACTTTCATATACACATAACCCGAAGATACAATGACTACAGAGTCTCCGGACTCAACTTGTATTGCCTGATGTCCAAACTTGCTTACTACATACGCAGGGGTGACTGGATAATTAAATACACTTGTCGTATTAATCGTCCAGCTCGAATCATTCCAATAACCTTCAAATAAATAGCTAGGAGTCTTGCGTTGATATCGATCATTTCAACATAAGAGTGAGTCTCTACAAAGAATATAATTATTTGCTGAACTCCTCATGCCGTTTTAATGGTAGTCAATGGGAATGGTGAGAGTGAGATTGTATGTCTGTGGCTGACACAATTTGAAGATAGATACCAGTATTTTGGTAGTAGCACCAGCACCAGAGTGTTCCCATAGCACCCTGTAACAACACCAGGGCACTGGAGCTACACAACACCAGGGCACTGGAGCTACTAAGAGTCAACTGGTCGGAGCGTCATAAAATTTAAGAATCTACCTCAATTTTGTCAGGTGGAATGATGGCCTGCCTGTAAAATAAAGTACCCACTATCTCACAAGATAAAGTGTAAGAACACAAGGTTGATGGAGAAGTGTTACTACAGCTGACTGCAGACTATTTGAAAGAAATAGCTCCACTGATAGGACCACTGATAGGAAGAGAGTGGATAACTCAAATGTAAGTTATTTTAGGCAGCTAAGCAAAAAGCGTTAATAGCTCCTGTCGAGTACTTTCCAGATAGTCACTTGAAAAGGTAAGTTTTCTTAATATCTAATATCTTATACATGTATACTGTCATGACTGTAATGATATCAGCATGTTATCGATGATGGAGCAAACTGCCTACTTGCGCAGAGAATGGGTACGAACAACTAATTGAGAAATTTCCTGATCCTTTATGTTTTTGCTCACTTATTTATTTCAGTCTATATTACACAGATGCTGACTGAGTTTTGTTTAATCACGGGAGCTACTCAAACTCGCTTCAAGCAGAAGTGGCAGGAGCTGTTTAAGTGGCTCCGAGAGTGAATCTGAAGGTATACTTGATTTTACATGTTGATGGTGTACTGTATGTGTGTATCTGCAAAGCTACGTTTAATTGTCCACGCAATAATTAGAAAGATATGTGTTTGTACCCATGCACAGACCAATGTACATCATAATATGCTCTTGAGTGTTAGCCTTGCTAGGCGTGGGAAACAACAATCAGTGTTAGTGTATGTACATGTATGTATAATTATTGCCAGTATAATTATATAGTATTCATATTTACTTCCTTGTAGGGCCCTGGTAGTATATCCAAGTTTACAAAATGATTTACATGTTAGTACACTTGCATTGTAAACTTCAGCTAGTAGATGAGCCAAGATAGGACAAAATGGTTTACAGCATTTGTAGACTTGCAGTGTCCGTGGTGTATACTATGTGTAAATGCAGGTGTACCACACAGTAAACTATAGTATGCTCACTTGTACACACATTCGTGTATTATACATACAAGGTGCATCAACTGGTGGGCTGGATGACGGATCTCCCACTTTGCTTTCTCTAGTCTTGAGTCCAAAACTCGAACAAAATCGTCCAGTCCTGTGTATATCCAGTGTACCCATTGGGGTTTTCGGAATCATCTGATTCTTCCGTCATGTACATTATGCTGAGGTGTTTCCAATATTTGTCCATTTCATTCCTTTTGACCACACTGGTCCGTCTAGTGTGGTCCGTCTCTTAAATTTATGGAGTCACTAGGTGACTCACCCTTTCGCGGCGAGATCTGTACTTTCTCTTTTTTGATTGCTCGTCTGCGTAGCCTTCCTTCTCAGCCTGATGTTCAAGGAACAACCTTTCAAAACACCAGCAGGCTTGTGTTATGTGTATATGTTACCTTTGACCATGCACCCTGGCTGTTCACCCACAATTTTGGACAAAACCTTCTGATTGGCTGGCGTCAACAACCTAAAGAAAGTGAAATAATAATTATACAATCATGCCTAACTTTCCTATACCTTTCTGAAGTGTCATACTTTGTTTCGAGAGACAATGTACTAAAAAGCATACCTATCGTTATGGCGTTATGGTGGTAAAGGTTGTTTAGGTACATGGTAGGTGTTAATAATATTTACCTCTAAGGTCTACAATGCAATGGTAGCTTGTGATCATGAGGTCATGATTAGGTCCCTCTAAGCTTAAAACTATGGTGTTGTGTACGAATATTAACTTACCGACAATTCGCTAGTAACAATTCTGTTTCTCTTCCCACGTTCTTTTTCACTGCCACTTGATGATAGTGACGGGCTACTTTGCTTGGTCATCTCCAAGTTTGCTGTCTTCTCCTGAAGTGCTTGTTGGCAGTTGATCAAGAACTCCTTGCTGGCGTTGTAACATCGACACCATATCTTCAACAGATTTTGAGGTTCTTTCAGAGTTCACTAGCACTGGAGACTGATTAGGTGTAGTGTACCTGGTCTGTCGATCATTGTATTCTGTTAGAGTTGGGTAAGTCTTTCACCATATTCACTGCCTTCAGACATAGGACTGTCCATGTTGAACTCATCAACTGGGACGTCTTGGATCAGAACCAGTGTTAGATCTAGTGGTAGACCTTGGTGTGGTTCGTTTGGCGGTGGAAGCCCTACTGTAGAAGTTGTGTGGCTGATGGCTCAGGCCGGCCACTATACTATACCCTTGCTAGCTACGCTTCACCGCCAAAACTGTTGTCCATTGTGACACATGACAATTTAGGGTGGGGCAAATTCTAGACTGCAGTACAGCTAGGAGTGCAGGACTGTCTACGTCACGTCGTGTCATCCAGAATATCTACTACTATACGAGATGGAGCCCACTGTGAGCACTGCAACCAGAAAATCATTGTACTTTCAGCACAAGAAGTACTTTCAGCACAAGAAGTTGTTTTACAATTGTACTTCCATGGAGTGGCAACCACTGTGACAACGACTTTGTTTTCTCTGAAAATGAAATACGGACAGTGGCTTGTAGTCCTCTGGGTAACGAATACATCCAATTTTTAGTTCTACTGCTGACTCGGATGGTACCAGTGAACCTGATGACAATACTATTGGCAGTGATAGTTTCAGCACCTCTTTTTACATGTGTGCATGTGTGTGGGATCGTACCTTACACTAGGGTACTGTTTATACAGGGTGAAGATGAAGCAGTCACTGAAGTATGGCTTGACGCTCATTGATGGATGAGGATGATCACCCCTTCGTGCTGGACCACCAACCCCCCCCCCCCTCTCCTGGCACAGTTCGAGCATCTATGCATCTATGTGATGTTCCTGTTATTGTGGCAGTCGCTGTGTAGGGTGGGATGAACCTTCTTAGCAATGTTTCTCCTTCTGGTTCTCGCTGCTGTACCTGGTAATCAGATCCAAAACTTTGTGAGTTTGCTTCCTAGAACTGTAGCAGCTGCTAAAAAGGTCATGGTAAAGGAACTGACATGTTTCGCAAGTATGTGAGTTGCCCGAAATGTACTCCTTGGACTTAGCCTGATAAAAGTATAACCTCTCGCAAGTGTTCATATGTAAAGTTTCCGTATCATGATCACCTTGTAATGTTGTGCTAAAATGTTGTGCTGATGAAAAGTGTGAGAACATCATCTAGTGGTACTGTTTACGTACCTTTTTCTTACGGCCGGGATTTACTGAGAAAATACGAAGGCGTACGAACGAACTAGGTAAACTGAGTGACTAGGTAAACTGAGTGACGGTAAAGTTTGGAACGAATTTCTGAACGCGTCCTTTTTTGTCACTACCTTACAACCTGGCTCTTTCTCTGAACATTGACTGGTTTGACTGTTTTTGCGAAATTAAGGGCTCACTGTGTGACTCTGTGTGACTCTGGTAAGTAGTATAGTATAGCTAGATTATCAGTAGTAAGTATAGTATAACTAAAATAGAATTAGCAGTAATGAACAGTCGAGCTTGTAAATTTCATAGATCGCTGTTACATTCAGTCTGTTACATTCATTCATAGCTTAGTCAACCCTTTATGATAGGTGATCCATAAAAAAAAATTTTGGATATTAGCTGGCCGGGCATTTAAAATGATAAAAACGGGTGGGCGCAATAAAACCGTGGTTGCTATGGCAACACATGTTGCACCATTTTAGTCCTTGTTGTATGGGAATTCTATTGGTATATGGTTGCTAGGCATTTTATTGCTCTGGAAACCCGATAGAGACATTTCACTTCACTGTTAATTAAGAAGGTGTTAGGTTAAAGGGTTAAGCATACCACATACCACATACTCACTCACTCGGTGCTATCTATATAAACTTGCCTAGAAGTACACCAATGACTACATCATTCTTGTTGGTGTTATACCTGGGCCAAAGTTCAATACAAACACGTATTTACGTCGTGAGATGAATTGAGCTATGGAAGGTGTGCATATTCGGGTATCATCGGGTATCATACTACTATTGTTAGAGCTGCCTTGATTTGTGTGACTTGCCTGCTACTCGGAAGGCATTCAGCATATCATGCATGCTCCATATGTTTGAAGGGTTTTGAAACGAAATCGTTAGGCTGACTTTACTGGTGAATCTTGGCCACCTCGCACCCTTCAATTACACGGTGAAAGTGCAAAAAGTGCAAGAACCAGAGCAAAACAGAAGGAAATTGAAAGGGAACATGGACCCTACTTTGATGTGGTAAGACACTCAGTTATTGACCCCATGCATAATCTTCTACTGGGAAGCTATCTGAACACATGGATGTAATACAACTCAGGTGCATTAAGGACTGGGACCAACATAAAAAAGACATTTATAAGAGGCACTTCAACCTGCTGCTGTTTACTGTGTATATTAATTTGTGTAAAACTTTTATGATGAAATGAAACACTGGCCTCCAATTCTCTAGGAAAATATTAAAATGAAGCCCCGCCCACTAATTGATCAGTGAGGGTAGTCCGTTTTGTCGAAGCACTATTTCACTTTTCTATTGAAAAATCGGCGTTTAAACACTAAGTCTACTAGCTATTGCTGCTGCTCATTATACTTAACTCACTCTAGCGCTTAGCCCTCCTGGTCTTTGCAAGGGAGAAATAACAGAAAGTTGTTTGATGTAGCAGTCTCATCTTGGATAGTAGGCTTCCCAGGGACACGGTCAACAATTTTTTGACAAAGTACAAGGATAAATCAGCTAAGGAAGGCTTATGGAAGTCATCTATTGCCTCGCAAGCTTTACTAGAGGGTGTTTTAAACGCCGACTAAGTCACTTCTCTAAACTAGCTGAATTACTGCAAAATGAAAAGGGAGTGGTACGTTGAACTAATGAACGCGTGGGCGTGGGCGGAACCATGGCGACCGTGTGGGCGGGGCTTATAATTTGCAAATTCAGCAATAATTGAAGGTCCCAGTCCTTAATGCACCTGAGAATCCAAAGTAGACAGCTTTGTAACACCATCAGACATAGGCCTCAAAGTAACTTCTCTGGATTTACAGCAGAACAATGGGAACAATGGAGAAACTGGACACTCCCTTTTCTCTTTGAAAGGAATTCTACCATACAAACATTATGATTGCTGGCTGTTGTTCGTTAAAGCAGTCGAATTAACCAATCTTTTAATGGAATATTTTACAGAAACTGTATGGCAAAGAGAAGTACACGATTGTATCTTAGATTTTGGACCAGTTTATTCTTTCTGGCTCTTTGCCTTCGAAAGATTGAATGGAATTTTGGGGGTCATACCACACTAACTCACATGATATTTCTGTACAAATAATGAGGCGCGATTTGTAACTCTCAGAATGTTGGATACCACAGATACCACAGTTGGCCAGAAGCCACAGTCTACTAAAACATCAAAAGCTGGTTCTCTTCAGCCGAGCTCCTTTGAACAAGGTCTGGAAGTTTGTACATCAAGAGATATACAAGCTCTACCACTAGTAGTCGAACTATCTTGGAATGATAGCCAAAAAGCAAGATATTCGAAAACTGATCACTTCTGTTATCGGGCATGACGGATATGATTTGCTATTTGCTAACCTTGTACAACAGAGCTAAATGTTGTGTTGGGTTCGGGATATACAACAAAAACACATGTGATGGCTGTATTTCCGGGTCAGATTCGTTGGGGGTAGAAACCGATTGTGAAAGGAGTATGTTGTTGCATTTGAATTGTGAAGCACACCAACGTCATTGTGGATTGCTTCTCAACCACACTTTAGTACTCAATTGCAGACCATCGTTGTAATGATTTCGAAAGGGTATAGGTCTCACTTCCTAACCCGTGGACCCTTTAACCGTCGGATTCTTAATTAACAGTGAAGTGAAATGTCTGTAAATTCTCTCCAGCAACCATATACCAATAGAATGCCCAGGAATAAAATGGTACAACATATGTTGCCATAACAACCACGGTTATTACGTTATTACGCTCACCCGTTTTTATCATTTTGAATGCGGTGAGATAAAATCCAAAAACATTTTTTTATGGATCAGCCTATCATATGGTATAAAGGCTTGACTAAGCTTGATTTTCACATCATATGAATGTAACAGTGCTAAGATATATCAATTTGAAGTACAATACGTACATGTATTACTGAAATTTACAAGCTCACATAAAGACTGTTCATTACTGCTAATTCTATTTTACTTACACTATACTTACACTACTGATATTCTAGCTATACTGCCAGAGTCACACAGTGAGCCCTCTCCTGGTCCATAGCGCTAGCGTCTAGGTCCATGTCATGCATGTCCTCAGTCCCAGACAGCGTCTGGCATAAAGCTGGTAGCCTTTGGGAGATATCCTACTATCCCCTCTCCTTCATAGGCACCAGAGGAGACATCGCCATTGCTGTCTTCAAGCTGTTCAAGCACATCGGCACAAGTAAACAATCTAGCCATAGCTTCGTGCGGTAATTAACATAGCAACGTGGCTTGGAAAATTCTAGACTAAATTGCACGTGATTCTACAGCTCTTCTTCTATACAGGGATGTGCGTAGTTCGAGCTACTTCGCAGAATTAGAATTTCGCAAAAAAAGTCACTATTGCGGGCACGATCGTGGCCCGTGACGGTTAAAGGGTTAAAACTTCGCCTACAGGTGCACAAAGCAGCAAAAACTAGAGTTTTGAGAGAATTTGGGTTGTGTTGCATTTGTTGCATCTCAATATCATACTCAATATCATATCAGACCTTGTGCAATCCCGTCAGAAAACTCTCACTTTTAGAAAACTGTCACTATTGCTCACTTTTAAAAAAAATTTTGCCACGTAAACGCGACACGGAAATATCCGGTTAGTATAAGAGGGGATTTTTCCCTGGCGGTAGAATTTACTTAGCTACTAAAATTATAATGCACATTCACGCATGGTCTATTCTGCGAGTGCAAGGGAAGCTCTACTACACTACTCTCTCGAGGACCGATGCCCTGCTAGATGTCCTAGATGAGTATTTCACTTCAGGCTGAAGTGATACAATGGGTAAAATATACATTAAAATTAAATACAGTATACAGTATACACATCGCTACACTAAAGTGCAAACCCTCGGCTGGTGACATGATTATAAAGAAATATGATTATAAAGAAACCAGGAATATAATGCAGTGCATATAGTGATGTTGTTATCACATATGACTTGCACAGCAACTAAGGAACAATAAAACTAAACCAGACTGGAGGCATGCTGAAACATTTGAGAACAGGTAGTGGTACTATATGCACTGTGGATTAGGATCACAGCAAAGAAGCCTGGAGTCCCTCCCAGAGCTAAAAGCAGGAGCTATAATTCAAGCTTTCTGCTTTAGCGACCCTGTTCCATTGTTCTTGGTTTATACAGCTTTCTATTAGTGACCCTGTTCCATCGTTCTTGGTACAGAATCACTTCAGTTATAAGTAACGCATGTGCAAGTTCTGTTCAAGCTACATTTTGCTCAGACAAAGATGCCACTATCCAAAGTACTAACTTGTTGTGTGGAGGCTACTCATGCTGTAAACGCAGTGCTAGAACATCCAGGTAAGCAGACAAGCTTGTTCAAGCTTCTTAGCTTTTGCTCGACAAAGAAGCTTTAACATCAAAAAATCTGCCACTATTTAAATCAAGATACTGTTGTGTGAAGGCTATCCATGCTGTAAACGCAGTGCTGTGGTGAGTAGAAAATCCAACAAACAAACAAACAAACAAACAGACAGACTACTATAACCCGTGGTCGCCCACGTGCCTCGAGTTAATAAGACATGCAAAACACATACATAATTATAAATGCACAATAATACTACCTAACGATAATTTTAATTACACAAGACCTCCAGCACAAGACCTCCAGCACATGCTCTGCTGCTGTAACATAACTACACAGAGAAGAATTTAACAGTGACGAAGAAACAGACGTGGACGACGGACATGATACGACAGTAACAGAGGCAATGCAGCGGGTTTGTGATGTTGAGGTGGAACTCACTCGATCAGACGTCGAAGAGAAGAAGGAGGTACACGATTTTTGCCGAAAAGAGTGTGTGTGTAGGTGTAGTCTGTGGAAACAGAAGTGCTGCTCGCTCCAGTTTTCAGTTCACGAAGTTGAAGACGTTCGTTCCCAGTGCGCAAGCCTCTCCCACGACGAGGTTCTTTTAGGACAAATCATGGTCACATCCAACAATAGAGACACGGTTGTTACAGCATCTGGGCATAAAACGTAACCGCGACAGAAAGCGTACACCGTTTGTGCCAAAATGTTCTTGTTTTGTTTCCATGGTGTTAGTCGCACACTGGCCCAAAGATACAAAGAAAATGAATGGATTGACCCCAAGGGTAACACCAAACGTTCCACGAAGTGGACACTTTCTCTCACTTTCTCTCTCTTCAGCTGAATTCGTTGTTCGTTTTTTGGTCCACTACACTCAACTCCACGGGCTTCTTTTACCAGGCTACCCTCTAGTGCGACCAAGCGTTCAATTTGAATCATCAATCGGCCATCAATGACAGCAGTATGCCAATGTCAGATCAGTGTCAGCAAAACAGCACGGCTATCATTCGTTCTGCCAACAGCCAACATCAACTCTGAAGGCTGCACGTACAGTTGGAGCGATCGTACTATCGAGCAATTTGTGATGACTGTCGACAAGAAGTCCGAACATGCTTCACAGAAAACGGCACCTTCTCACCATGGCACCTTCTCACCACCACTGCCTCACTCGGGAATCCCTGCAAACACCAAGAGAATAAAAGGAGAATAAAAGTGCATTATTCATTTGATTATGCTCAGCAAGTACTGATCCTCTGCAGCCTGGGTCTTTTTGACACCTCGGAAGTGCTCAATCTTGGGTGTTCATTGCGAAGCCATCCCTTGGAGACGAGGTAGGAAATAACTATTACTTTGAACACCATGGCCTAGGGGAGACGGAGGTGTACCTGCACGCTGACAATTGTACGGGTCAAAACAAAAACAGCTGCATGATCCACTACCTTTGTTGGCGTTGCATGACAGGATGGCACAACAGTTGTACGATTGGACCAGTTTTTTGCTGTCCGGATGAAGAAACTGACTGGTATCAAAAAGTTTCACCACTTTTACTTCGATTCGGCAAAACCAGGCGAGGTTGCTCAGGTGCATTAACCTTCAATTATTGCTGAATCAGCTAAAACGCAGCCACGCCCACAATTTTTAATATGTTTTGTGTGTAAAAATTCTGGATAGCTACTTGTCTTTTTTAGTTCGTTCTAAAAACGGTGTTCTAAACCTTGCTCTTAATTCTTAGTGTAGTAGGTAGTTCAAAGGCCATATCCGCTGGGAGGGAGCATCGTGTTCTATTTAGAGTAAGTTATTAGTCACTTATTGTCAGCTGTAAGACTAAATTTTGTGCAAAATCTCACGGCTCCCTCCCAGCGGATATGTCTGCATAAGCTTTTGAACTACCTACTACACTAAGGAAGGTTTAGAACACCGCTTTTAGAACTAAAAAAGACAAGTAGCTTTCCAGAATTTTTACACACATTAAAAATCGTGGGCGTGGCTGTGTTTTAGCTGATTCAGCAGGTCCCAGTCCTTAATATACCTGAGTGTTGTGACTCCGATTCAGCCGAAACGAAATACGAGTTGCTTCCCGACAAAGTTCCACCAAGAGGGCTCTCAAGTGAACGTACTTATACGTCCCTTTGAACCTTTGAATCCCTTGCCTACCGCTCCAAGGCCGCTCCAAGGCCAACCAGTCGCCCAGCCCAGCCACCTGCAAAAAAACGGAGATGTGGTTTGTGCAGACGTGGTTCGAACTGTTTGCTGTCAAAGAATTATTTTTTATACTTCACATGAATGTTACTCATGCAAGAAACACACTAAAGTAAATTCAAAGATACAAAGATCCAGATTTATCATGAACACGACATCTTATAACTATACATACAACTGTATCAATGCTCCCGTCGATGACTGTTATTCCAAGAGTGGGTTGCTTGTAAATAGATTCATTCTCAGTGGTGAGATTTACTTGCAGCAACGGCAGCCCCGCCCCCGTGAACTTCCGTCTTGCCTTCCGTTAATCTGAAAGAACTAGCAAGAGTGTTTATTTGAGTGTTTATTTGAGTTCGATTTTGAGGCAACATTTTAGAACTGCCTGGAATTGAGGCTATAATTATTACAATAAGTGGCTACATCGACGCGATATATAAGCTTGAGCAACATATAAGCTTGAGCAAGTTCTACTTTAATATTATCCTAAGATGTAGTGTGTTGCATATAATTATATATGGAGGGAGGGTCTCTTTAAAAAACCAGTTCTCCTTAATAAGGGTGCTGGCCCACCTACGCCCACACACTTGCTAAGGAAACTAACTATGAAACTGCTGCTTCACTATACTTAAAAGCACTATCCTACTAGTGCCTACCTCAAAAATCAAGAAGAAATATCACCCAGAAGAGGTACAGCAGAGGTACAGCAAACAGTGAAGAGCTAAAAATGAGAAAACCACTAGTGCTAGGGACTTGGTTTTTATATCATTTTATGCTGTTTGAAATGCTTTTCAATATTACAAAACGTTTTTTTAGAAACATCCTGTGTTGTTCAATTTATAGACTTTTTTGCTTGACACACCCAGTTTAGAAAAATCTAGACCATGTATGGATCAAAACTCTCTGTAATTTTGTTAACATGACATCATGGGTTAACTATGCTACACGTGGAACTCCAGATCGAACGTTTTAACGCTTACCCTCTACGGTATAATGGCTTCATTCTTCACCTACACACAGGTTTACAAGTGCACTTGTGTACTAACTAGACCTACATTATGATACTAGGTCCAGGACTTTGGTTCATGCTCAGGAGCTTCTTCCTCCGGCTTATAGCTTGCCTCTCTTGGTATGATCCCACTCCTCTCTTACTCCATAAGCATCGTTATTCTCACTGTCTAGCTGCCCTAGAACCTCGCTGAGGTTGTACTACGAAGATCTTGTAGCGAAACGGTCACTTTTCTTTCGACAGTACTGCCCTAGAACCTCGCTGAGGTTGTACTACGAAGATCTTGTAGCGAAACGGTCACTTTTCTTTCGACAGTACTGCCCTAGAACCTCGCTGAGGTTGTACTACGAAGATCTTGTAGCGAAACGGTCACTTTTATTTCGACAGTACTGCACGAAGCGTACCTCGAGGCAAGATACCAGCAGCCCAATGCGCATGTGCTGGTACCTACAGCGTGCGCATAGCTAGCGCCCACAACGATTTTTTGAAAATTATCACTATCGCTGTTGTCATAATTATGACGGCTAAAGCCGGGAAAGGGTTGTCCTAACTGGTTATATGTCCTAACTGATTATAACTGATTATAATTATAGTGTTTAGTGTTTACAACATAATAATTACTGAAGAAGACATGACTAAGTGCAGCCCATGGATGAACAGGACAAGTTTCACATTATTGTGGAACAAAATGTGTTATGTGAGGCCGACACTTTTTCCGAGGGAGGGTTTGTTTCTTTTGTTGTCTGCCTACTACGTATTTCATTTAAAGAATACAATGTTTTTACTATCTACTGACACCGTTGCTATAGCAAGTGATATTAAAAGAGCTTATTATTATTTTGTCTATACTATACTACTGTTAATGATTGAATTTGATGGTTTGACTTTTATTATTGTATTGACCAGACAAACATGAGTATATACGACTCTGTAGAGGGGGTATAGCAATGGTATGAACTACTCTTACTGTGACCAAAACAGTGGTTAGTACAACTTAGTATGAAATAACCCTCAGGAGTGGTTAATATTACCAAAAGAGTTGTTAATATTGTTAATATGACATTATTCAAATGGCGCGTGGTCCAAAAGAGTTGGGTTAATATGACTATCATTTAGAATAGTCCTCTTCAGGAGTGGTCAGTATGACGTTGTTATTATGACAAGAGTGGGGTGACCAAAGGAGTTGTGCTGTCATTCAAATGGTATCAAAGGAGCATTTAGAATGGTATGAAATAACCCACTAGATTGGTTCATATTACGCAAAATGAGTGGTATTATTGTGTACATAGGTACATAGTTACAAATTACGCAAGCTAACATTACGTCCTTTTGGGTGAATCCAAACATCTACATGTAAAGTAGTTGCTACTTGTACTGATAAGTTCGAGGTTTTGTGGTCCGGGAAATTGAAATGTAGACTGTTTTGTTATTCTTAATATTCGTTCGGTGTCGGTTTATTCTGTCCTTGAGTCTTGTGCAGGTTATTAGGTAGATAATGTTGCTTAAGTTACAGGTGAATGAATTTCTAATGGTGTATGCTTTTAAATCAATTGTAGTGTTCGGATGCTTGCATGTTTGGATTGCATTGACGAGTGTGGTTGACGAGTGTGGTTGACAAGGTGGTTACCTAGTATAAGGTTTATAATTTGCTCGGGTCTATAATTTGCTCGTTCGTTGAGTAGGCCTAAAGTAATAAATCTTGGGTGTGAGACGTAAATATTGTTTTGTAGTTTTGTAAGATCGTGGATTTTAACAGACTGGTGGAGGTAAACATTTTAGGACGTGTGGGTGGTAGATATCGTTGTCTCTCTTTATATGTTATAGTTTTCATTGATAAGTTGTGTTGATAAGTTGTTCGCTCGTTGTAGTGTGATTGTTGCATAGTAGTTAGTTGTTTGTACGTACATCATATCTGATGCATTCTCCTTGAATAATACCTTTGTCTGAATTGTAATTGTAATTGTAATGTACGTATTGATATAAGTTTTTTGGTTTTTGGTATGTTTTCGTGTCGAGTGTGTTGGTGTAGGGAAAGGTGTCTTGCTTAAAAATAGTGATGTCTAAAAATGTTTAAGAGTAACTGGAGGTGAAATGCTGTGAGAAAGGTGTTTAGTTCTTCAGAGCTATGTGCCAGATTACGAAAATATAACGTTTAAGTAGGAGTGGTTTTAATGGTTGTGTTGCGAGAAATTTGTTTATTGTTTATTGTTATGGAGAGAAAGATATTTGCTATTGTTGGTGAGAAGGAGGCTGTACCGTTAATTCAAAGAAAACGGTCTACCTGAAGCAGTTTGTGAAAGTTTTAGGTAAGCAAAAACGTACCAAACTTAGTTAGCACTGAGAAATGACCACTATAAACTATAAACATAACCCTATGAGTTTTACATTGGTCACTTTGTCATAATACACTTATACACTTTGTCATAATTATGCAACAGATGAACTTCTTGAGAACTTATTGATGGCAGTTGAAACCACTTGGTCAGGTCAAGAAGATTTCTAGATTGATAAGCCAATCCCAAGGTAAAAACATGTTGTCTTACACAACATGACACCGAAAGTCATTCTCTGAGTCCTCACGGTCCATTTCACGCTCATCCACGCCATCATTGTCGGACATATCCACTTCTTCTAGATGCATAAGTGCCGTAATTGAAGACTGGATTCAGACGAGATTCGAGATTGTATGTGATAGGGCCTAGGAAAACCCACCCCCCTTAACCGATTATACGCCGCAGACGCATTTATGCGTCATGTCGGTATGACGCCATAGACGCATTTTTGCGTCAACCGCAGTAATCCGGCTTCTCTCTGCTCTAAAGAAACCAGGGAGCGGCTGCTGCTATTTTAACGCTACTACTATGTCCAGTTACTGTTCAGGTAAGTATATATGCAGTCAAAACTTCCTACTGTGCAGAAAATATTTTGGCAATACACGCTTGAATATGTAGCTAGTTTACAAATTAAATATTAATTATTGGCATGAACAAACACTATCAAAATATTATATAGAGCTACTAGCATGGCTAAGAGGCCACACTAGATCAGTGAGGAGGTGCTGCATGAAATTGTAGGCTACCCACTAGCTCTGGGACCTGCACAGATTGACATAGAAGACCCAGTAGCCAGAGTACAGCAAGGTAACAGAGATGTGCCAGTCATGGAGGGCAGTGATGATGAGTTTTCTGATTGAGAACAGTTTGGAGAGGAGCTTGAAGGTAAATGCAATAAATAAAATGGCTTCACTCAATGTATAGAATAAAAACAAGATTATCAAATACCCGGTACAGTACAACAATAATTACAACAATAAATTATCAAAAATGTAGATCAGGATAGGACATTGACACTGCATGAGCTGAGCACTGTTGTGAAAGTCCTACCACCAACGTCAACCTTCCTGTACATGGCATTGTCTGTGCGCGTGTATGTGTGTAAGTGGATTTGTGTGTGTGTGTATGTGTGTAAGTGGATTTGTGTGTGTGTGTGTGTGTGTGTGTGTGTGTGTGTGTGTGTACATATGTGTGTGTGTGTGTTTGCGTACGTATGTGTGTGTGTGTGTTTGCGTACGTATGTGTGTGTGTGTGTTTGCGTACGTATGTGTGTGTGTTTGTGTGCGTGCGTGTGTGTGTGTGTGTGTGCGTGTGTGTGCTTGCGTGTGTGTGTTTGCGTGTGTGCGTGTGTGTGTTTGCGTGTGTGTGTGTGCGTGTGCTTGTATGTGTGCGTGTGTCTAACCGTGTATTCTACTCTTGACAGAGGCGACTCCAAGGTACTCCAAAAGGGACCCAGTGGCAGTGCATAGTGTGACAGCAAAGTATCAGCAGTAGCCACAGACATCAGACACTTTTTATATCTATTGTTAGTTACGCAAAGAATTATAATCGTTACTGATGGTAAAAAAAATGTTTTTCAAGGTTCGAAGAACAAAAGGCGAGGCTATTATTTTACTATTCAAGGACTATATAATTATAACGAGTTCTAAACATAATGTTGGTGTAGTCAACAAACGTAATACGTATCCTGGCTCACCTCGTTGCTACTGCCACTGTCACTGTACATACGTGGCCCCACCTCTGATTATTGGATCCAGTCACACCTACATGTAGTGTACATACGTACACAAAGAAGGCTAATCAATGCTGCTTAGCACTACCAATTCCAGATACAACTACTATCTACCATGTACAGTCAGTACCAGACCATAGAGCTTCTAGCAATTCTACAAACGCATGCAACAAGTACGAACAAGTACTGTAGCAACTACAACCGGTTGTATTTTTAATATTAATTTTATGGGCCTGATTTTAAGTCTATAATAGGTGATGCAGGCCCTAAAGTAGACTCTAAACATTCAGTAGAGTCAACATACAGCTTAGGAAGCTTGTACTCACCTTTTTACCACTGTCACTGTTTCTCTTTACACATAGCTGCCTCAGGTTATAAGCCACACCCAGTACCTTGTGTAGCTGCACAGAAAAAGGCTAAGCAACGCTTCTCAGCACTACAAACTCTACAGCTACGTCCTATATACTTACTACGGATCAGGTGTCATATACGGCACCTCGCTAATTAGATTCATAAACGTGTGGGCGAGACACAGGAAGCCATGTGCAAGTCCTTAGCAACACAAAATCAATGGTACACAGCAAAGAGTTAGAAAATATCTGGCTACATAACCAAAAACAGTGACTGAGTGAGTCAGTAAAATAATAATACCAATGGTTGACTATATAGTGTTAAATAATACCAATGGCTGACTAAAATCCTGGTTAAATAATCTTGAATAATGGTAGAGATGTAAGAACTGCCATTCTCACTCTCACACAGGGCATTGTTGTGCTATTTCCCCAAGAATGGAGTTGAAGGCATCCTTGTGGCTAGTGGTAAATCTTTCCCTCCACATAAATTCATCCAAATAGCTTGGAAGTTGATGACCGTCACATCCTTTCATCCTCTTGAATTTTGTTTTGACACGGTTCCAGTAGGATTCCACATTCTGGGTATGTGTTCCAGTTACCGGGTCGACAAAATGCAGTGAGTGGTTTACAGCAGAATAACTGCTGACATTGGGAAGAGAAAGCATGTTGTTGTACGCTGCCCACTGGTCTGAGTGAATGGTTGTTCCAGGAGCTACATGAGCCTGGATGATAGGCAATAGAGTGACAGCTCTTCGGTCATTCACAATCTCCATGTATCCTAGAGCTGGTGTTACCGATGTATCTACCAAACCAAACACCCATACTCTTGCGTTGTAGCTCTTCCTCTGTGATGCTGTTTGTATGTGTACAGCACAAACGTACACTAATGTATAATTAATTCACATTTGGTTTGTGTCGGAATAGAGATTCATCGATCTGCACTGTTATACCAGGCCCACCCAGAATACACGGTGTGTTGACAAGCTTGGCGGAACAAACTTTCCTCAACCACTGGTATACATCGATCGCAGTTTTTTTCTCCACTTCTGCCAGCTGGTCGGTACTAGTTACAGGGAACTCCCACGCCCATAAGTGAATTATCATCAGCCACTTCTGCAGAGTTAGTTTTGATTTGGAAAAAAAACTTCCGTGTCTTATTGATTTTCTTGTTTTGCATTGCCTGCACCACCAACTAACTTGATCAGACACATCACGTCGTGGTTTTTTGGACATTGGGATGTTACACCTATTGTGAATGGTCGTATATAATTTGTTGCTGCTACATTGCTTATTAATTTTTATTAACAGTTGCTGCTACATTGCTTATTTTATTATTATTTATCAGTTGCTGCTACATTGCTTATAATTAATAATTGATTTTTATTATTTATAATTATTTATCAGTCAACTCATGGTTGGTTATACCTTGAGCAATCACAGGTAGATGCCAGCAAGTGTCTCTGTCTTAAATACTGGATGATACCTGCCACTCCACCAAACAACACTGGTCCTATCACCAAAAAGACATAGTTTGTATTCTACTTCTGCAAGCACATGGCTTCCTGTGTCCTGCCCACTCCCGCCCACACGTTTATGAATCTAATTAGCGAGGTGCCGTATATGACACCTGATCCCTTACTACAATAAGTATTAGGCTGTATGAAGCTTCTAGCGAATCTAAAAAGCCATGTAACAAAGCAGTATTATACGTAACTACTACTTACCGCTTGACAGAAGCAGATCACAGCCAATCCTTCGAGATAGTAAGCGATTCGGGCATCATCTTGTAGATCTTTGACTGGTCTTTCTTCCTAGTCTAACTTGCACAATCAAAAGTCGAAGCGCTTTCAAGTTACAAACAGTTTTCTAAGAACTGATTAATTTGTGCATTTTTTAAAAATCAATATGGCTGCGGGGGTGTTCCCGCAACATGACGTCATGGCGTATAATCGGTTAACGCGGAGGGTAGAAATGGGCAAACAAATTTTTTTTCACAGGTGCTAACTTCAGTACCTACTTGTAAAAATTTGGCTCGCGGACGTTGAAGAAACTCACCAAACGTTCATTTTTTACAATGAAATTTACTGTCCAGGGATAATTGTACAGGACTATTTCATCAGCCCCCAGTACTAAGAGGAGCCAGGTATATTATAGCTCCACTTCTTAACAAACATAATATTTAGCAACAGAAATTCATTAGAAAGAGCAGCTATCTAGCTAGCTAGCTTGGCCACTTTAGATCCACTTTAGATGTATGTATCCCGTGCCACTTGTCTTCATAAACCCTACCTACAGATAAGTAGTAAGTTAAGATAGACACAATGTGTCACTTACATTCTACTCAGGCCTCCGACACTCGCAACGACCTGGGGGAACCATCCATATAAATGTTATAGGGCCGGCCTGCTAATACTAAGCACAATGGCAGTGATACCAATTAAAGGAGGAAATCTTCTTGTAAGGCTAATAATAAGTTGAGACGAATACTAACGAATACTAAGTGAAAGGCCACCTATAATAGATCAGACAGACACTTTTTGTAGGCTCCATGCAAGTGAGCTATCTATTATAAGACTGATACATGACACGTACAAGCTGATGAAAGCTTACCATTGGAGCCTTTGTCCTTCGAAGATCCTTCCTAGATGCCAGCTACATAGCTATACAAGCTAGCTAGAGAGTCCTAGCCTTCATCTAACTAACTCGTCTTCTCCAGAAATCTTTTACGGAAGTGCCCGGGAAATCAATAATTGAACTTCAATTATTCCATGACGTTTGAGCGTCATCTGCTCAAGAGGGCGTTGCAATACTTCGTAGCGTTCCCTCGAACATATCTCCGGATATCGATCTTGGTATCATTTTGAAGCATTTTGAAGCTCAGAGAACCCTTTATCCGATTCAACAATAAAAATAAACTCGGGTATGCGGTGTTTTCCTAGGCCCTGTCACATATGTACTCTTTTGTGTGGGAAAGTTTCCTGCAAAGAAGTTTTGTACACAATTGTTGTAGGGGGTGGATTGGATAGGGTAGGGTGTACAGCGATCCACAGATAATAGTGAGCATCCTCAAAAACGTGGCCGAAGCTTAGAAATAGATATCCCATTTTCCATGTTGATGCGGTATCTGGTAGCGAAGATGAAAGGATGGCACTTGGAAAAACCAAGAGAAGACGTTGTTCTACCACGACGACGTAGTGATGATGTAAGCCCTTAAACTTCTGTACTACCTCCTGTGTGTACAACCCGCTGTGTGTACAACGCTCCTAACTTTGAAAGTCTCTATCAGGAATATGAGGTTAGATTGTATGAATGCAGGCGTGTGTGTGTTGGTGTACACACACACATTCGTAAACCTACACTGCGTATTCATACACACACGCATTCACTCACGCATTCACTCGCACATGCACACACACGTACATCATTCATTTTTTTGACCTTGTAGATGACTGATGATCCAGAAGTCAAGTGGTAGGAAGTCAAGTGGCCCAGAAGATGGCAGCAATTGGTGTGCGCAGTCTGCACTTCTCATTTGACAAAAGATGCTTATTAAATTTTGTTCAGGAATTTTTAAACATATCTCTCAGTTACCACTGGCATTCAGTCACTCACACTGCGTTAGTCATGAATTACGTGTTCATTGCAGTCACAGTTTTGTATTGTTATGAGCTATGAATGGCTGTACGTATAATTATTACAGAATTTAGGTAGTATTATGATAATTTTGTTAATTTAGCAAGTATACCCTATAATTATTAAAATAACTAAATGGTTGCAAAATGCAATTATCATGATAGTTTGTAAGTTCAACTATATTTTGGACTTAATTGTTATTTTGAAAACCTTTTTTTTAGTGAATTTAGCAAGTACTATTAAAACAACTAAATGTGGCAACTAAATGTGGTTGTCAGAGTGCAGCTTTTAAAGGTTAAAGGCCACACATACTTCCATCGAGGCAGCAGCAAGGCATAAAATCGATGGTTAGTGGTTAGTTTGTGCACAGCCATTGACCCACGCCCATCTTCATTGGGGGCGGCGATAACATCAAGCTAATTTGGTGGGGGGCTTGGGTTGGGCTCAGATGCAAACTACTCTGTTCCAGACCGTTCCAGATTGTGTGGAAAAATGCCTAATAAACATTATTTTTGTCAAAGTAAAAAAAAATCGAAGATCCCCATTATTCAAAAGTAAAAAGTAAACCACAATATAGCGGACAATGACTCTTAGAGGGCAGATAAAAGCAACCTGTTCCGTAACAGAAAGTAGACAAAATTTCGCACAAGAGTGACAAAAATTCTTGTGGTTCAATAACTTGTTGGTTCAATAACTTTATGCATACTATGTCAAGTTTCGGGAAAATTTGAAAATTTGAGGTGGGCGTGAATTTTGTGTGTTGATCTCACTTAGAATGACCCATGTACGAATGTTTCGAGTGTCTTAATGTACGGTGTCTGCTAAAGCGAGATTGAAAATGGCAGATATAAAACGTCGTTATGATAAAATCTTTAGTTTGTGCCTTTGATAATTTAGTGATGAGATTCTTGCGATAGTACCGGTGTCAAGGTGTCACGTATACTTGGTGGTGGTTCGTAATCAGATGTGTGTTGAGTACATAGAGCACAGTTGACCAGTCCTAATCCCTAGGATGGACTGGCCAGCGACTATGTAGGATTCATCTAGCAGGATTTCATCTAGCAGGATTCATCTAGCAGGTGGCAACCTGCGCTGGGCATGCTGGTTCAGTACGAACAACTTTATCACGTGCGACTCATGTGTGCAAAACTGCCTCTTATAGCGGACGGAAACAACACCCACATTTTATGCCTAATAATTATGGTAGAGGTCGTTTGTAATGTTATTGCTATATTAAATCATACTACTGCCTGGTCCTTAGCCTCGATCCCAGGCCGATCCGTCTCCAATTGAATGCTAGGTCGCCTCGTATCTGGGCGTGACCGGAAACTGGTAAGTATCAAGAGGAATGCTATGTACTCACAGTTGGCTAAAAATACAGTGATATAAATAATGATATAATGGATATAATGACACTAGAAATTAGTAACTGTGTCCATAATAAATGCAGATGTTTAGAATCAAACAAGAGAAAACAAGAGAATACTTAATAAATACTGCGTTGGATATGCTGCATGGCATAACAAAGATTGTGTGTTCACAGTGCAACAAGAGACAGTAGTCACCACAAGAGCCATTCACGTCAGCTATCTATAATTTATGTCCGTATAATTCATCGGAAATTGAGGGATCAGATGTAGCTAGCTATTGAGCTGAAGCCGCAGGAATGACTGAGCCAAGTAATACTGGGTTCTTTGAACGAGATGGATTGACGATGGGTGCCAGCTAAGCGAGAGGCCGAGGACGAGAGGCCGAGGAGTATCGAGATCAGTTGGTGTTGCCAAAGGACTATCGTAACACTCGGTAAACAAGTTTGGCTACGTGCTCTTCACATTCCAAGTAAGCAAAACTAGGCATAACTCGAGAACGAAGCTGCAAATCCACGAATCTATAGAAACTCTTACTTGCACTTGATTCATCCGCTGCATGCATACATCATCGATCATTGCCAATCGGTCTGTCGATCACACCAATCGGTTCATCGATCATTTCCAATCGGTTTGTCGATCTTTAAGCTATGCTTGACCCTGAGCTCTCAACCTTCACTATATTAGACTGGAACTCGACTACTTACATCTATTAAAGATCAAGACAGAAGTGAAGCTCGAAGAGGGCCAGTTGTATTATGAATTCTGATGCCTTTCTTCTAGATATTTTATGTTTATGCAGGAAGTGATGTAGGAAGTGATGTCCCTTGACTTCTTCACGAGTCAGTGCCTTGTCGCCAAAAGGAATGTTCCCCACATCATCAACCTGTGCACTCCACCTTACACTACTTACACATACCACAACTCAAGAACCATGGAGGTTTTGGGAAGCTGCTGCTCATAACTGTCACTCTCTTTATGCCAGAACATGTTTTCTGTATTAAACCTTATTGGACCAAACAATTCATCCAGTACTGTCTCACACTGTTTTCTGAAGCTGTATTCCAACATTATATATCTTTCACTTCAATTGATGCACAACATACAATACAAGGTGTTTCTAGCGAAACTGTAAAGTTGAAAGGTCAAGGGCCAAACCGATGGATCGACAAACCACCGATTGGTGTGGTGATCGACAAACCGATTGGCAATGATGATCGAGCTGTTTTAGACCCTGAAGGCATATAGCACAGCCTACGTTTCTGATGTTCGATTACATGTGCTAAATTAATAGCATGCACCAGTGTGCAGTTTTCAGTTTACAAGTGTGCTGTTTTCAGTACGCATTATGCAGTGTGACGTGGGTTACACCCCCACATGTACATCCTGATAATAGTAGCCACACCGTTTTTAATTTACACCCCTAAGAAGTAATTATGGAATCAACCTAGGAAATAGGCCATATTGGAGCATATATTGGTATTGAGCAATAGTGCATATTGAGCAATAGTGCAGCTCAATAGTGCAGTGTATAATCTCATAATAATTTTTCTTGGCTTATAGTTATCTACAGTCTTTCTACTACCTCTCTGTAAAACCTGATGCTCTGAATCCAACGCGTTCCTTGTCTAAGCAGCCACCATTACCTTACTTTTCCCAATTTAGCAATCTTTAAGTGGGCGTTTCTCAATACCGCTTTGAGTTTTTAACGCGCATAACTCAGGCATGAAAAGAGGTGTGTGCAAACTAAGCATATCAATGCATAGGCAATTCTTTGCTCTATCATCTGGTATTTAAATCTCAACAATTGTAGCCTGCTCTCCCAGAGCCTGTCACAAATATAGATTCATCTATAATAGTAGCCACACCGTTTTTAATTTACACCCCCACAAGAAGTAATTATGGAATCAATCTAGGAAATAGTAAAATAATTATGCATGGGACTGCATGCTAATAATTATAATTATTATCCCTTGCCACAGCAAAAATAGGTTACCACTCGTCAATAGCGACTGCCACTACAGAGTCACAGAGAGGACGTTGGACCCGCTTCCACGTTTCTCTGCCAAGGAGTGCCTCGGGAACACTATAGAGGAGGGAACGTCACTCACACGAGGTCCTTCTCCCCTTCTCGACATCTATGAAATGAAGGTCATCTATGAAATGAAGGATGACTGTAATAATGTAGATTATAGGTACTGTATAGTGCAATTCACCATAAGTGGCCATAATTTGCATTGCGTGTCATTCACGTAGTAAACACATTTTTGTGGTAAAGTTAGTGTCAATCATCAGCTTTTGCAGAGCTCTATTTAATGGTTTTTTCGAAATTTCATTTGAGTAAGTATTTCTGGAGATATAGAGTAGCCCACCAAAAAAGGCAAAAATTTGTGGGCAATTATGACGCAAATGACGTCATCGCCATGGCAACGTATTTTTTCTTTTTAGATGTTTTTCACTAGCTCTGATTTAATAGCTATTTCTAGCTAGCTAGCTATTTCTGCCATTAATCCATTGTCTCCTGAGCTATTCATGCCTCGTACAAACAAGAGAAGCAAGCACCTGCAGCAAGCCAGAGCTCACAAAGAAGGCAAAACTCTCACAAAGTTCACGATCTGATGATGGTGATTCCTCACTTCCTGATCTTAATGTTTCAACTGAAACTGATGCATCTCTCTCTGACACTGATCCCTCTGAAGATACAAATGGATCCACTGCTTCTGGTCAGGCCCATGACGAATCAATCACGCATAAGTATCAACGAGTAATTTTATCTTTGTACTCCCACTTTTTTTTTCATTTCTTTTGTACTAATGATAAAAACTCTCTATAGTGTTGTCTATTAGCAGTTAATTGAATTAATAACCCTGGTTTGAAGTTGATATCATAATTCTTATTGAACATGATATAAATTCAAAATATGTACCCATAAAGTTAATTAATAATTGTAAAATATCTTTACTGCATGTTTTCAATAAAATCTCTCTATAAAGTAAGTACATGTGCTATAAGTCAGTATACCCCAAATTCTATGATACCAAACATAATACAGTGTCGGTTATTCAAGAAAGTTTGAAAATCAATTACTTCTTTAATTATAGTCGTGGTTTGTAATTACAAGAGTTTCCATGGAAACTGAATCAGCCAAACTGTAGATAAATATGTAATATATAATATGCCGTAAGTTTAAAAATTAATTGTCAAGTCCTATTTAGTTTACATTCCTAAGTTGCATATTATGCAATATGGCCATGCATGCTGACATGCACTATATCTACATCTTTATTTGCCTTTGTTGCCAGAGCAGCAGAGACACCCCTCTTCCGGAGGCCTGAGACCCACACTAGTGGTGACAGCACCAGCACAACACTTCTCTCAGAGCTCGAGCTTGCCCGCTTCAGTTTGAAGTCAAACATGAATTGGAACTTGCCATAGCCCGTGGGGAACCAAGCAAAGACGTGGATGAGAGCTTCAGTGTGAGATCCTCCAGACCAACGCAGCATAAGCCACAGCTTCACAAAACGCAGTCTCGCCAAACAAATTCCAAATATTACAAGCTAGTTTACGGTAACATTTACTAAAAGTTTTACTGGCGTGCACAATTCTGGGTAATTGTTCAGCGCATGTGCCGGCCGTGTTTTAATCGGCGTGGATTCGAGGCTAGAGCGTCATATGCACATTAACACAGTTAATGCGAACGAGAATGGGTTGATTATTAAAACGTAAAACAGACTCCGAGCCATGTATATACATTGTAAAACGAAGCCTCAGGCTCGTGGTACGTCCAGCTTCTTTTAATCATAGATGATGGCTTCCTGACATGATGGCCAGGCTGTCTTGCTTGTTGGTTAGTCTCAGCCACCCTTCCTAGGTACGGAGACTGGCATGTAATTAACACAACGGCAATTAGAGACCTAGGTAGCAAAGGTTAAGTACTTCGCGCCACAGGGTATAGTTAATTTTACGTGTATGACACCCTGATATTGTGATGCTGGTACTGCCTCAACATAATTATAGATGTACTTTTAGTTATCATTTTCTTTAGGTGCGATTGTGTGTGCTTATGCTTATGGTAACGTTACAAACACGTTCTCACTCTCTACTGTCACTGTCGACTTCCTTCTTAGAATCATTGGTGAGTGGACATCATCATCATCATCATCATCATCCCTACTATACGAGAAAATGCTATACGACAAAAATACTGTCCCTTCTTACAAGACTATACTAGGTAGCACTTAGAAACATTCAACCCAACATATCAGAGAACGTAACGGCATGCCCCAGATCCCCTTACGCGGAAGTACGCCTTACGCGGAAGTACGTTTCTTGCACGCCGCCTTATTACAGTGACATAATTCGAGAAGGTAAATATTTGCTAAGTGTGCTGTGCATCTCTGACCATTGTGTCCATTGTGTCCCTTTTTCCTAATTTGTACCAGTTTCAGCACTCTTTAATAGCAACTTATAAACATCCCCTCAACCCCACACATTTGTACATTATCTGACACATATTCATGGTGGACTAAAGCCTATTTGCGTCACTGTGGGCTGTCCAGGCACAATTCTTTCTCCAATCGAAGTGCATGGTCCTACAGTCGAGTTTCTTTGATTTTCTTTGTGATAGCAAACAATGGGATTGACAAAGCACAGCAGTTTACCACATCTCTTTTTACAGTGTACATCACTCCAGAGATACTTTCTTTCCGTGGAAGAGGTACATCAGGAGGATCATCCATCCATTGTTTATTGACTACCCAAAGGGTTCGTTTTGGTACAGAAATTCAGAAATTTTAGCGCTGTTATAGGGTCTCCTTTATCAAACTGAGTGTACATAGAGGTAAGATCTTTCAATGCCCCACCAACATGAGGCAGCTTTTCCTTGTAGAAATCCGTCTTGAGTATAGCCATGCTATTTGAGCCTTACTTATATTTGAGCCTTACTTAGACAGTACAAAACATTTTTTTAATGCCGAGTTTTCTATAGTTACATTTAATACATGGGGACTGGGAGCCCGGCTTCGATCACCACCCACTGTCGGGGAGAGAGCCTGGCGAACCCCTGCTCTGCTGAGCCGAAAACGGTGCACAGAGAAGGGCCAATCAGTAATGATCCTACGGAAACCTGTGTTGCTATGGCCCAACAACTTGACCTCCTTTACGGATTGTGATACTAGAAAGAATGAGCAGGGCATGAACTTCGTCTAGCAACTCTGATAGGATAATATATCCCACCCCATATCCCCCACCTCTACATATGCAGGCCAAGCTCATATGCATGCACTAAGGATATGACAGGTCACTATGCTTACCAATGCAGCATACATACAGTCTTTACATCCAGCACATCCAGCACTAACAGTTAAAGGTTATGGGAATGAATAAATATTTAATTAGGTACATGTTTATGTCCAGAGAATCCAGAGAATGAAGCAAACTTTATATAACACAACATATCCTAGAAAAGAAAATATGGACACTGCTATATACAGCCAATGATTGTATAAAATGGACAGGTATCAACCTACTGGACACAGTTGTTTCAGTGCAATTAGCCTCCTTCACCGGCCTTCAAGCGAAAAGAAGGCCTGCTACTGACTGTTTGCGCATGCATGAATATTTTCCCGTTTTTTTACCTGTACAACTTCAACATTATTTTTATGAAAAAAATATACTGAAAATATGCAGACAAAGAATACAAATTCATTACTGCGCATGCAGATTGTATCAGTCCATGTGGTAGGTAAAAACCCAAAGCATTAACCAAGTTCTAGTTCTTCATGGCTTCCAACATAGTGCATGTTTGTAGGTTTTGCAGCAATGGTCTGTAAATTTGTTCTCTTCTGAGGCTCTGAGAAAGGACCTTCCAGGAAGAATGTGTGCTCTTCTTCAGATTTCCGATGATGGTCATCCATGTCACTGCTGCAGGCCTTGTATGTATTGCTGCAGAGGTTTTTGTTCTTGCCTCTAAGAGTAGCTATGAGAGTAGGGGTAGAGAATGCCTTCGGTCATCCCCTGTTAGCTCAACGCGCACGCTGCAGGGTGCGAGAAAGAGGGCGAAAAATAGCAGTGGCCCAGACGTGTCTCCTTTCACATCGAATGCACAGCCTTTGTCAAAGCGATCTATGGGTGGAGCTCCTGGGAGAAGACTTGCTTTTGAGCCTTGTGAGACACTTCTGTTTACGTGTTTGTCATTTACTTGTTAATTATCAGTTGTTATTCCTTTAGTGAGTGATAATGAGTCCATCACAGTTCCTGATTTCCCACCAGTCAACACAGTCCACTCTGCAGCTGGTAAAAGCACATACACATACATTAATTAAAAACCCAATTTTCATCTGACAATTTTAGAACTGTCGAGGTACATTTAGATGTGTAATGTGTAAGTAATAATTAATGCTGTGTACATTATATTAAAAGATTACTGTCAGCTCACCCAGTAAGGGAACGCCAGTCACCAAGGTCGTTGACAGTAGAGGTTGGACAAGTACTGGCAGGTGGTCCATCGCTAGAGCTGTGTTCTCTGTGTCTGCATTGAGAGAGTTGCTAGTACAGAAATTCATTAGCCACATCAATGATGAATGTGCTACTCTGTGTCGGAAGTCTGGTGATGCCCCATCCTTGTTCCGCAAGTTCCCAGTAGACAAGGTTGATTCGTTCTCATTGGAGAAGTGTATCGACGAGGTAAAAGTGAAGGCTTCAGCTCTCTTCAAACTGCTTGTTACCAGGTCCGACCACAGGAATAAGACCAAGAAAGGCGCCAAGAAAGGCGCCACCCCGGTATCTGTATGGCCCTCAGTGTGTTGCTTAAGGAACGGAATAGAGAAATGAGTGGACTGCAGACCTTTCTTTCACTTGTGCTTTTCTCTACTAGGGTGAACAAAAAGGTGTGTGTGTGTGTGTGCGTGTGCGTGTGTATGTACATGTATGTACATCGCTATAAGAGAATAATGTTTGTAAGAACATACTTCCCAAATACATTAATATTAACAGCCAGTAACATTTACAGGTTTACACCAGGCTTAATTACCTGAACGTAACGTAACACTCAGTTACACAGCTGTACTAGGACTCATCACAACCATCAGTGAGCAGCACAGGGTCCCCATTAAGAATGATGGTTCGTCCTTCAAGTTTGTGGGAGACAATGTAGACAAGAGGCGAGGATCAGGAGTGATCACCACGGTCAACTGAAACACATGTACAGTCTCCTTGCGGTGAAGTCTCGAGTGCAGGGTCCTTCCCCACCAGCACCATCACAATTCATCCCGTGTGACATATCCAAAGACCAGGCATCCATGTATCTCCCGAATGAGAAGGCCATTAAGAGCAACCTTGTGGTGTCGTCGTGTGTTGTGTGACCACATGAAGGTTTTCAAGTCACAAAAAGGTTCAGTAGCCAAGCACATCCCACATCCACACAGTACCGAAATGGCTACAAAATCTGACGTTGTTGTGTGCGATGTGCTGCACAAGAACGAGAACAAGCGAGTGGACATGATTGACATCATGATGTCAACGCAGGATTACCTTGGAAAGGACTTTAAGCACACTGTAGCATCAGGAGGAGATCTGTTGACAGTGGACATCTTGCAGATGCTGATACACCCGAGATACACCCGAGATACACCCGAGGAAGGATTGGATCGTCTCGAGCCAGTTGCGGAGGATTGGCATGCCCTCATGAATTACCTGATGGTGAGAAGACAATCTGTGATCTAGAATAATTATGTGGCATACTCTAATTAATGCCCTTGAGTACAATGTACCAAAAAACATAATTCAGTATGTATGTACGTACACGTAGATGTACATGTACTGTGATAACGTGTATAACGTGTATAATTAATTATACAAGTAGGACATGAAAGCGTTCAAGTCATTAACATGACTGTACAATTAATGTACATGCATGTGTATTTACCTTTTCTTTAACAGAGTGTGTGGAAGGATCTTTTCAAGATCAGCTCTGTTGCTCTCAGCCATCTATTCCTGACATCTTCCACAGGCGAAGGATCCCAAGAAAGACATGCATGCTTCTTTTGATGGGCTGATGTCTGTGTTCAAAAGTCACCTCATAGATACATCATCCTTGGAATAGACATGGACAGTGAGCTCCCTCCAACGGTAGAGGTTCCGTTTGTGTCCTCCAAGGTGGTTGACCGGTTCACGATTGTGTGAAGACGAACCAAGTATACGCACTGGAGGCTCTCAGGATTCAGGTGCAGTTGGCTACTCTCTCCCCAGACTTGGTTCACCAACTGACCTGGGGGAGATTTGTGAATACATATGGCGGTAATGGTCGGAATATCCCATGTGATTTACACAATGAGCATGTGAACAAACAGTTTAAGGAGATCATACGAAACCAACTTCACCGAGACTGCTAGTACAAGATCGGCAAGAAGTGTCACTACCATTGCTCACCTGGTCGATTCATTTGATTCTCAGGTAGGGATGCACCCAGAATCATCGGCCCACTCGACGAAGTCTGAGGAGGCAGACATCAAATCGATCGTCCAAGCACTCGAAGTCCAGACTGAGCCACGATGGATTCAAGAAGATTACTCCCAACCCTCTCAACTCCCTCAACTGCAAGAAGCTGGAGGAATGGCAAATTGAAACATTTCAACAAGCTGACTACACATACAGTTGTGGAATCAGAGCTCGGGCTAGACAGAATGTCAGACTTCGACGAATTTGATCTCGAATTCGACGAATTTGTGACAGTGCCAATGAAAAGGGACCTTAACGCGTGCATTTACGAATCAGTTTTATTGTTGAATCAGATAGGGCGTCCTTTAAGCTTCAAAATGATACCAAGATCGACCTCCTAGCTACTTTCTTTCCGGAGATATGTTCGAGGGAACGCTACAGTGGTTTTCCTTACCTTTGCAGGCTATACTGCAAGAGCACTGCAACCACAATGTAGTAAATATAGTATTTTGGTTGGCTTCTGTTATGATTGTTAGTAACAAGCCAACAAAATTACAATTACTTGCTATGGCATGCAAAATACAAACTGTAAACTGGTTTTAATTTGGCAATTTCAAAACTGCCAAATTAGTGGACCTAATTGCTGTAGTAGCCTAAGACGTCAAATTAAAAATCGCCAAATTCTAATAGCTCACTCGCCAAATAATTATAATAGCTGCTAAATGTTCCAGGTGTCTCATATTTTGTCTGACTGAAGTGATGGTAGCTCTGATAGTAACTCAGTTAACTTGTTGCTTGGTTCATTGTGGCAAAATGATATGAGCTAAAACTTGTATGTATAGCTATAGGGAGCGGAGGGCCTATATTTACTAGGCTCAAAATTGGATATTTCCGAAAGCAGCTTGTTGACCTCAAGCATTATAATTATAGAAGGAGTGCTGTGAAAGTAGAGTAGTAACCCCTTGAGTTGTGTGAAAAGTCTGCAATAGCCAGTATTTTACCCATCATTGATTTTTGTGATGTGTGGGTGGACTAAAATAACACAGACAGAAAATAACACAGACAGGTAATCACTACATTGTGGTTGCAGTGCTCTTGGAGTATAGCCTGCAAAGGTATGGAAAACCACTGTACGAAGGTATTGCAATGCCCTCTTGAGTAAATGACGCTCAAACGTCATGATAATTGAAGTTCAATTATTGGCTTCCGGGCACTTCCGTATACTCATAAAGCTTAGTAAAAGATGTTCTGGAGAAGACAAGTTAGTTAGATGAAGATGAAGGCTAGGCGTTCTAGGACTCTCTAGCTAGCTAGTATAGCTATGTAGCTTGGCACCTAGGAAGGATCTTCGAAGAAATAAAGAGACAAAGACTCCTGTCGCTCAAATGGTAAGCTCTCGTGTCTTGTTATAAGCTTGTACTTATTATCTGTGTAATGTATCAGTCTTATAAAAGATCCCTCACTTGTATGGACCCTACAGAAAGTGTCTCTGTCCTTCATACAGCTTAAGGTAGGACAACTCACATGATCAAAAGTGACGTCACTTGTCGTATTATGATGTCACAGAATCTGTTTTGCTCTAAAAAGTGGCTCTGCTGACTTAGTAGGACGTGATTAATCCATCAGTACAACTCTTGAGAGCTGAACATCTCTAGCTCGAGAACTACGGGGCAAGAAAGGATCGGCACTCTAATAAGTCCGAAGCAAGCCGCGGCCACTGAATAATAGCCGCGGCTATTCGAACCAATCCGCGGATTATCCGGGGCTTTCCATCTAAGTCGCGGCCATGATCCGGATGAATGGGGCAAGCCGCGGCCACTGTAATAATAGCAGCGGCTATTCGAATCAATCCGCGGATTATTCCATCTACGCCGCGGCCATGATCCGGATGAATCCGCGGCCACTGTAATAATAACCGCGGCTATTCGAATCAATCCGCGGCTTGCCATCTAAGTCGCGGCCATGATCCGGATGAATGGGCAAGCCGCGGCCACTATAATAAATAACCGCGGCTATTCGAATCAATCCGCGGATTATTCGGGGCTTGCCATCTAAAGTCGCGGCCATGATCCGGATGAATGGGGAAAGCCGCGGCCACTGTAATAATAGCAGCGGCTATTCGAATCAATCCGGGGCTTGCCATCTAAGCCGCGGCCATAATCAGGATGACTGGGGGGGGGCCAGAGAGGTCGAGTGCTTTTTATATAGTCGAAGCAGTTTGCAAGCGCTCCTAGATCTACACTAGATCTACACTACAGCAAGGTAAGCGACTATGGATTTTGGTCCACAAACATCTGATCAATCGATTGATTGATCTTGTGCGATCAAAGTTAGTTGCTGTGCCCTGTTGAATGAAACAACTGTCATATAGTCATATGTACTGTATAATTGTTGTGGCATACGTACATGTGTACTTGTATACAGCTGCCACCCCCTCATGTGTGCCACCGTTCAGGTTGGTTGGCAGCAGTTAGCAGCAGTTAGAAGTTGAAGTGCAACCAGCCATGACCATCTCATGCGCACACTGCACTGTACGTACGTATGTACGTATAATTATACTTCACTAATGCATGATTGACCGCACTTCAACTCACCAACCATACATACTATACTGCATTTATTGTATACCAGTCTTTGTCATAATAATTGTGTAGTGTAGTGTAGTGTAGTGTGTAATGTACGTGTCTCCTAAATGTGGTTAGGACTCTGCGACAGGTCAAAGGCACTCTCCTCCTGTGAAGGAGGTGAGTAAGGTGAGTAAGGTGAGTACTGTATTTGCTTGATTAAACGCCCGGGCGTTTATTTCCTAAGAGAAGTCTGTAGAGAGGAGAGGGCAGAGGGTGTTTAAACGAGATGGGCGAAACGGGCGGTTATTGAACATCCGGTAGTGGGTGTAGATTAATGTGAGGGCGTTTATTTGAACACGTGGCTAACAAACTGAAGTATGGCTAGCTATTCAGTTAGCAGTACTTTGAATCCTTCTTCCCTACAGAGGCCTACAGAGGTCACACACCGTAAGTATTGCTCTACCTGGCTCCATAGTAGACATGTATCTATGCTGCCATGCTTCCCACTAGTTCCACGTGTCTACCACCCACAGTGCCACGCCCATACATGGGCGTTTATTGAGCTTTTACCTGGGCATTTAAACGAGATGGGTGTATTGGGTATTTGCAGTCTGCAATTTCTGCAATTCAACTGCGTGGTTACAGCACAGAGGAAAACCCTAGGTTGTATATAGCCATTAATTCATTATGTCGTTATTTTGAGGGTTACACTCCACACGTAATTAGGGTTAGGACTGGCAAGGATCCTGTGGCTCGCACACTTTTCTCCTCGTCTTTATACAACCTCCCTGATGAGTTCAGTATTCAGGAAGAACTGTCATTTGGAGCGTCTGGACCAACATGGAGGGAGCTGGCTGATCATCTCAGTAAGATCGGAGAGAGAGGAACAAGTAGCGAAGGAACTCGTGACCAGCTACAAAATCGGTGAGTACTGTGCAGTCATGTCTCACTTAATGTTTATTATCTAGTGGATCTTTACTGTCTGTTTTGGCTCTGTGTGACTGTTGCACTCTACCAAATACCCACTCTAGTATGAGTAGAGGATGTGTTTATTTGCTTACCATTTACAACCCCTTTGTATACTTTTTTCTGAGGGTCCTTTGTTCATTGTTACTAACCCTCCCCTCAGGTATTATGTGACTGAGGGTGTGAGGAAGGTCAGCTACCACCATCAGTCAGCTCGTAATAAATGTTGTACATACAACACTGTATGCTGTTAAGGTGTGCAAATTTGTACAAATTTATATTCCAGCATTGCTTTAGTCACATTTTACTCCCCTCCAGGTCTACACAGGGAAACAGAGAGCTACCGTAGCCGAAGCTGACCTATCCTTGGTTAAAACAGGAGATCTCGTTGCTGTTTATTGTGAATACTATACTAAGGAGCCTGTAATTGGTGAATGCATTCGTATTGAAGAGCGGTACATTGAAGTTGCATGGATGGAGGGATCGTATTCATCTGTTTGGAACCCTGGAAAATCCGAGATCCTAAGAACATGAGGTAAACCTTCACTTGGACTGATACAATTCCAAAAACTTCTGTTTTGCTATTTGCATCCATGCTAACAAGCAGAAATTTTCTCCGCAAATGCACCATTGAGCGGTTGATGAAAATGTATGCTAAGTTATAGGTATAGCCAGCGTATAGCCTTGCTTGGTTCTCTAGATATGAAGGCCGAAAGTAGCTGGGCGTGGTCTGGCGAGTGGGTAAAGGGTGCTAGGTATGAAAGTGGCTTAATGGGGGTCAGAGGTCAGTTTGGAAAAGGGTTGGGCTTGCAAATGAGAATGAGAATCCGGATGACGACATGTCTGGGTCAGAGGTCAGATGGGCTGGGCATCCGGATGACGTATGAGTTCAGAGGTCAGCAAGATAAAACGGGTCAGAGGTCAGCTCAGAAAAAAGGGGCTGGGCTCTATGCTTTATATAGAAATACAATTCAAATAAGTACGGCCTGGGGTCGAGGCAGCTAGCTAGCTACTATACTATACTATACCTTAGGGCAGTGCTAAATAGACAAAGACAGCACTCTACACAGTATCACAGGTGAGGAAGTACACGTGCATTGGAGGGTAAAAATACAGAGGTTATATGTATATTATTTAGACTCGCATGCCGTCACTGTTGCAGGCGAACAGTAGACTGGTCAAACTCCGTGTTGAGACTCGTGTTGCACAGTCAGCATATCAGAAAATATGAAAAAAATGGCTGCGGTTTTCGTGACGTCAGTATACTGCATGTGATACGTAGAGTTTTCTAGTGAAACGTCACTATCATTGATCTTGCGGTAACCGCATGCGGTTAGTTGCCACAAATATCGTGGCAAACGTTACACGAGTCTCTACACAGAGTTTGACCAGTCCCTTTCTCAAGGGCTGGCTGGCGAGTCTATATATTATTGGCTACTCATTCATTTGTGATACCCCAAGTCAGGATGGATCTCATCTCTTTATTGAGAAGAACCTCAAGGTAGAGGGTAGATAGGCGTGGCCCGCCTCCAAAAAGGGAGACGGGTTGCAGCCCTATTTAGCATTCGTTCTGAGCCGTGTGAGAGTTGTCCTGTTGGAATAACAAACCACAAAATGCGTGATGCGTGGGTGATATATTGCTTCAGCCTCAATAACAGACCGCCAGTGATGTATTTATACTAGAGGCCAATAATATTTTGTGCGTGGGCGGGTATTTGCATTCTTGTGAGAGCGTGACATTCTTCACGCACTGGGATAACTCTCAACACGGCAGCTTGCCAGTCCCTAAAGCGCAGTGGAGGGGAGTGGTTTTCCAGTCTATCAGATTACAGACTGCTTACGTAATGCATTTCAGCACCAATCAGATTTTATAGCCCTTATGTAATGCATTTGTTGGCTTCCCAGCTTCTCCCCTTTATGCAGCAAGCTGGTAACTCACTCAAAATAAGGCCTTCTACAACACAGAAGTGATTGTGTGCATGTGCTCCGTTTGTAATCCCTCTCTTCTCAGGGTCCATTTTGGGCGGAAGATTTGGGCACACGTAAGCGCGTCGCAAAATGTTTGACTACGCCCACTTTTGTTGATTATATACCGTATAGCAGGTATATTTCGAGGGTATATAATAATTATAAGACCCATAATACAAGATAGCCAGGAAACCTAAACCATTCAAATTATTATCTTACGACCTTAGCTGTTTATCGTTTTATTACGTACTCCATTAAAAAATGTTCGCAGATTGAGCCTCTACCGCGAAGATTTATACCCACGAAAATTTATATCTTTATTGAATAGTAGGCGTGTTCAGTATTATTGACCACACCTATTGACTATAAGAGGTGCCTCACCGTTATAGGCTAGTCCTGGATTCGAGGCTAACGGTGTGGAGGTACAGCTGCATGTTGATGTGCGCATGCGCCAAAAGGCTGGAACTCAGACCACGAAAATAAATCCGCGAAATCCTTTGTAATGGTCCATCCGCGAAAATTTATACCCTCGTAATATACCCGCTATACGGTACTTAGCCCAGAGGAGGTCCAACATGTGTGCACGAATCACTACAACTCATTTTGACAAGTATATTATCTGTTACAGTTCTGTAGACTATAATAGTATATGAGTAACAAATTAATATTTACACAAGCACACATTCACAGCATTTGTTTTAGGGGGGGGGACGGGTGATGCGTGGAATTGGGGTTTCCCATTTAAATGTCACTGTTTTATTTGGTGGGGGTGAGGGGTAGCGATTGTGGTGGTATCGATGGTTTGTGTACGGGGGAGGTGGGAAATAAGCTCTGTCGCTGCTGTACGCAGGAGGTGAAGAGCTATTAGTAGGGGGAAGAGAGGATGTTTAGTTCATGCATACTAACATTTTTCTTCATTAAGCAATTCTACAGACAGTTGCAAGTTGGTTGTCCAATTGAAGTGCAGTGTTGTATGGCGCTATATTAGTGCCATAATTCAAGGGGGGTATACTTTCAAGGGGGGTATACTTTTTTGCATTAGGGGGTATACTTTTTCATTAGGGGGTATACTTTTTTTTATTAGGGGGTATACTTTTTCATTAGGGCATACTCTTTTCATTATAGGGGATATACTTTTTCATTAGGGTATACTCTTTTCATTGTAGGGGGTACACTTCTTCATTAGGGTATACTCTTTTTCATTAGGGGGTACACTTTTTCATTAGGGTGTACTCTTTTCATTAGGGGGTACAATTTTTTTCATGAGAGCAGTATAGGAGAACATTATTCAGTATACTTTTCACTGGAGCCCTTTATTTATGGGCTCCTGATAAATCGATGACCATTTCCAGAAGACGTTTGACTTATTGATCGATCTTTGACCTGAACACAGAAGAAATTCAGAGGAGACTGGAACCACTTGACCTTAGTTAGGGTCACTAAATAGGATTTTCTTCAAACTTCTCTTTCAGACTACTTCAATCTAGTTTTAGTGTCTGTAAGTTATTCTACACGGGGGGGTCAACAGGGGGGGGTCAATTTTTATTTCGCCAATTTTGTTCAAAAGCAGAGATACGATCAAAAGTCAGCTCTTGTACTAGCCTCGATATCGTGAGCGGCTTGTTCACAAAATTAAAGTGTGTTTATAACTGCATGGAACAAAGCATATTTTTCAGCTCTCAATGCAGTGAAGTAGTAGCAGCATCATGAAACGTTTGTCCGAAGTCCAGAAAGTTTGCGTACCTCTCCTGCTCTTACTGTACATGATCTATTAAAGTGTATCTGGTGACATCAAGAGCACAGTAACTACAAACTCTTTACTGGTGCACACACCCCTTTTGCTCATTACACACCCCTTTTTAGCAGCTCGCCTCATCCAATGGAAGTGCTGGGCGTTGCCTATCCTATGGTCAAAGCCAGTTGTGCGTTTCCCTCGAGAACAAGCCGCTCACGATATCGAGGCTAGTACAAGAGCTGACTTTTATCCTATCTCTGCTTTTGAAAAAAATTGGCGAAATAAAATTGATCCCCCCCTGTAGAATAACGTTTTAAAACTTATAGACACTAAAACTAGACTTGAAGTAGTCTGAAAGAGAAGTTTGAAGAAATCCTATATTTAGTGACCTTAATTAATTAACTGACTAAGGTCAAGTAGTTCCAGCCTCCTCTGAATTTCTTGTGTTCAGGTCAAAGGTCGATCAATAAGTCAAATGTCTTCTGGAAATGGTCATCGATTTATCAGGAGCCCAGGGCTCCAGTGAATTTTGAAAAGTATACTGAATAATGTTCTCCTATACTGCTCTCATGAAAAAAATTTATACCCTAGAAAAAAGTGTACCTCCTAATGAAAAGAGAGTGCACCCTAATGAAAAAGTGTACCCCCTAATGAAAAGTGTACACCCTAATGAAAAAGTGTACCCCCTACTGAAAAGAGTATACCCTAATGAAAAAGTATACCCCCTAATAAAAAAGTATACCCCCTAATGAAAAAGTATACCCCCTAATAAAGTATACCCCCTAATAAAAAAAAGTATACCCCCAAATGAAAAAGTATACCCCCTAATAAAAAAAAGTATACCCCCTAATGAAAAAGTATACCCCCCTTGAATTTATGGCACTAATATAGCGCCATAGTGTTGATTGTTGAATTGCACCATAGTAATTAGCCCAATTAGGATGACCACAGTGTTTTGTTTGAGTCTCTCTGGAGGAATTAGTTACATGTAGCTTGATAGCTAGCTAGGATTAGCCTCCTTTGCGGGTTCTCAATAAGAATTAATTAATTAATAATTAATACAGGCTGTTCATAACAAAATTAATGTGTCATGAAAGTGAAGTCTCTGTTGGCATGCCCACTTCCCTAGTGGGAAGTGCGGCCTGGGATCGAGGCTACAAAACACCTACACGTAAGATTTGTACAATAAACCGTCAATTGAATGTCCTTCATGCTTCAGCGGGCGTTCCATCCAACCCAGTTAGCCTTGTGCTACTACCCCCTTACCAAACACACACGCACGCACACACACACACACACACACACACACACACACACTAACATCTATTTATTTTGACTTTAATGGCGAATCCAATCCATCTATAGATCTGTATTGTTGCTGCAATGCCACATTGTGCAATCAAGAAAGAAGATCTCGAATTATTTTCCCCATCCCTAATGAGCATGCTCATTTATATTATAAAATGGTGAGTGTCATACCATGGCCGCAAGGCAATATGCCTTATCCTTAAAAAAAATCAAAAATGTACTATTACAAGAATTTTAGAAAGCCAGCGAATATGAAGGTCCTATATAAGGGTGGCCATATAAGGGTGGCCGGGCAGTGGCAATCTGAAGGATATAATAATAATAATTAATTAATTAATAATTAATACAGGCTGTTCATAACAAATGTGTCATGAAAGTGAAGTCTCTGTTGGCATGCGGGGCATGCCCCAACCACCAGCTCTACTGGAGTAAGAAGTGGGGAATAAGGTTGCCTCCATTACACAGAGCTTGTTGTGACGGCCACCTTGAGATTGTAAAGATGCTTGTTACCCATTTATCCGGCCATGGAGCTTGTAGATCTACCTGTTTCACTGATGACGGTGGTGGGGAGGCTAACAGAGCTCCACTTCACTGGGCATGCTCGGGAGGTCATATCGAGGTGGTGCAGTACTTGATCAAGGAGGTCAACTGCAGCACTGTCAACTGCAGCACTGGTAAGCAGTCGTTACTATTTGTGCCTCTCGCCATGTTTTTGCTTTCACTCAAAAGTATTAGAGTGTTACTGAAGAGGTAAATAATTTGCAATGTGCTTTGATTGTTTCACAAGAAAGGGGTGTCCACAGTCAATCCTAACAGTGGGAGCAAACCCGTCAAAGCAGTAGTCTGTGAGATAAGTATTTAGAATTCAATCACAGTTGTGTCTGGTTCAGTTCTGTTAGCTGACTCTGGGTAGTCTCGAATACCCGCCTCAACCTAAAAGCTTTTAGGTTGAGGCGGGTAGACTCTGAGATCCTACTTCACTTCTATGCATGAGACTCCAGGCTTCTTTGCTGTGATCCTAGTCCACAGTGTATATAAAACTCTGTTCTCAAATGTTTCAGCATGCCTCCAGTCTTGTTAGCTTCCTGAGTTGCTTGCCTAGACAGTTTAATAAGTCATACATGATATTCATCACTACATGCACTGCATTATATGGTTTCTTTATAATCATGTCATGTCACCAGCCGAGGGTTTGCACTTTAGTGCTCTAGTGTTAAATCAGATTTCGTGTAACTGACTATCTATAATTATGTTAAATTACAGATGTGAGGGATGATGAGAGACAGTCCCCACTAGATATAGCTATGGATCCTGACACTCTGCGAGAGAGGGAAGGCTGTTTGGATGTTGCCCTCTACCTGATATGCCGTGGCTGTGGTAGTGATAAGGACAAAGACAACTTACTGCATGCAGCATGTTGGTGGGGCAAGCTGGATATAGTGAAAGAACTGGTTGAGCAACACAAAGTTGACCCCGAAAGTGAGTGTTAATTCTATTGTGCCTTTGAATGTTCTCTGTAGTATCATATACTGTTCACTACTTGGTAACGACTGCCTGCGCATGCCCCAATCTTACCCCAGTATCTGGAGGCTACAAATAACAACGTAAATGTTCTGTAAAACAATGACGTCAAGACAGAAAGAAGTAGATTGAAGGAAGTAGATAGAACGGAAATCGAGTGAGCAACTTGTACGCACAAGCTTCTAGCCCGGTGGAGGTGCAAAGCTACATAACAATGATAACATAAAGCTACACACATAATATCATTTAACTATGGTCATACAGATTGTAGTAAATGACTGCGATCTAGGAGTGCGTCATATCCTAGGCGAGGATATTACTATCTTTTGGCAGTATATCGGTCTAAGCAGATGTCACGTGCCCTGTCACGCTAGAGGTTAGGGGTCACGTGACTGCGGTAATGTTTTGGGGGAGTACTGAGAGAGGAGCCCCTGCGATTAGCATTAAGCACGTAAGTGTTGGGGGCCCTTATTCAGCCCCCCAACCAGTATATCAACATCGTCGGATGGAAAATAGGTCTTAACCTCCGTGAATGGGAGGGTGGGAGGCATAAGATTTGAGCAGCCAATTTGTCTGTGGCTCGCTGACAAGCGGCTGTACTTTAGCACGTGGAACCATGGATGCGCATGTGCGATAGGCATGCATGTGACTGGAAGCCACACCTACGACTGTGTGATTCGAGGTAAGACCGCGGTTAGTGTATTACCTCGTTAACTACGTTTATTTAACTCCATTAAACTACATGATGAATATTTTTTGTATTATTATTAAAGAGTGGGTAATGATCAACCACGATTGTTGTTAAAAACGATCTATGCCAAAAGTTCAAGTCTAGCTGCATCAGCAGAGCCTTGCAGCTCTCTTCTCACTGTTGCAGCTACCAATAGCTAGCGTTCTAGTGCAGAGCTAACTACTAAGTAGAGTAGCAACACTTGGTGAACAAGTTTTGTTACGCACTCTTCTAAAAAGGCTGCAATGGCATTCCAAGTAAGGAATATCTCGAGAACGAAGCATTATTTTGCAAATCCACAAATTAGAATCTATGACTATAAAAGCCTATGAAACTCTTACTTGCACTTCATTGATCCTTGAGCAGCTGTAGCAGTCTATACACACACAGACAGACAGACAGACTCAAAAACACACCGTATACATTGCTTGCGCATGTGCACTGATGCATAATAATAGACTGAAGTGCTAGTATACTGTATGCGTACACCAAGGCATCAGCACCCGCGCTGCTTTCATGTTTACTATAGTATTGTCATTGTGGTCTTGTTACTGATGAGGAAAAGGAATGTAATTGCATTGTGTTGCAATAGTCAGGTCAAAGTCCAGTCCAGTCCAGTGTTCCAGTACACCGATTACAGGCAGCCGAACACCAACAATAGTACCTCAGAAGATTATGATAGAAGATTCCGTAATGTTGTAAGAATCGAAGACTATAATATGTGACAGGCTCTGGGAAAACAGACCAATTGGAGCAGATATTGGTATTGAGCAATAGCCAGATTTATAGACTACAGTGTATAATCTCATAATTTTTTTTCTTGGATTATAGTTATCTACAGTCTTTATACTACCTCTCTGCAAAATCTGATGCTCTGAATCCAACTCTTTCCACCAAAGCGCTTTGTCTAAGCAGCCACCATTACCTTACTTTTCCCAATTTAGCAATCTTTGAGTGGGCGTTTCTCAATACTGCTGTTTTACAACTTCGAGTTTCCAACGCGCATAACTCAGGCATGGAACAAGATATGTGCAAACTAAGCACATCAATACATAGGCAATTCTTTGCTCTATCATCTGGTATATAGATCGCAAAAATTATAGCTTGCGCCAATTGGTCTGTTTTCCCAGAGCCTGTCACATATTATAGGTAAAAACATGAGTTAATAGGCAACATTTTGAGCATAATTGGGCAATTAAGGCCTATAATCATTGACCACCTTTATCTGGGTCCAAGCCAGAGGGGTACGTCAATGTCAATAGTTTACAAATTAAAACACCACGTGGCCTTATGCAGACGTTTACATATATAACTGAGCTCACCCTCACCACTACTAGCTTCATCACAACAGAAATCAGTTGAGCCCCAGACGAACCAGCTAGAGAGAAGAGATTACAAGATATGGAAAATTAGCCTTCTTTAGCTAGGGTATAAATTTTGATGTACTGGTTTGCTGCATGCGCTGGATAGGCAAATAAACGATCAAAAACAACAGAAGCAGTATATATAGCTGTTATATCCAAGCTAAGGTCAATAATCCAGGACTACAGATGTTTAATGTTTTCGTTAAAAAGTGACCCTATTGACCTTGGCCTCTGGGTGCAAGTAGCAACCACAAAAGTAGTGCTCTGAATGTTTTAACCCCTCCCCCTCTCCCTGAATTACTCGCTATAATTATGGTATTCATAAAGCTCTGGTAACACTATGTCTGATAACATTTGGGGTGTTTTAGAACTGCCTGTCAATGAATGGAAAGTGGACAAACGGGAGTATATGTGGAGCGATGAGGAGGGTTTTGATGAAGAAGATGAGGATGAGGATGAGTTACAGTTACCACTGGACAAAGCTCTAGGCCCTGATTATCATGAGTGCGATAATGAAGAAGGCCGTGTGGATGTTGCCCTCTACCTGATCAACCGTGGCTGTGGATGGAGTATGCACAAGGAAAAGTTACTGTGTGCAGCAAGTCGATGTGGCAAGCTGGGTGTGGTGAAGGAACTGATAGAGCAACACAAAGTTGACCCCAAGAGTGACTACATGTGATGACCTAGCTACTGTGCTTTTAAATGGCCTGTTTAGTATAGCTTTGTAGAGAAGGCCAACTTTAATATCGTTGAGTATATAACACAGCCTCTTCCAGTGTTATAATGTATATACCTTTGTTCAGAGGCAACTGATGTGATGATGGCCAGACTGCTCTTGACGTTGCTTATTGGAGTGATCACACTGAAATTGCTGACTACCTCCAATCTCTACCAAACTACGATTATGAGTATATGTTGTGGTCCAATGCTCGCTGCACAGCTGCTGTGACTGGTGATAGTGACTCCGGGAGCGAGGAGAATAGACCACCACCAACAAAGAAACAAAAAGGTGACTTTCTATTTTTTTATTTAATCGAACCTTTACATAATTACCACATACACTGTTACCCCCCCGCCCCCTCACACACCATCACAGTATGTCCTAACTGTGAGGAGAGCTGTCATATCCACTGTGCTCAAAAGACGCTAGCCAAGGACTTATGGGAGGCTGTTCATACAGATGAAGATGTCATCAAAGTAAGGTCCCTGTTGGGACACGGTGCCTGCCCCAACCACCCGCTCTACTGGAGTGTGGAGTGGGATGAGCTGCCTCCATTACACTGGGCTTGTCTGATGGGCCTCATGGCGATTATGAGGACACTTGTTACCCATGGTGCTCGTACTGATAAAGGTGGTGGGAGGGATAACAGACTGCCACTTCACTATGCTTGCGAGGGAGGTCATAAAGAGGTGGTGGCATACCTGATCCATGAGGTCAGGTGTAGCACTGGTAAGTAGTCATTGTTATTGTGTATCGTATAGCGGGTATAATTATTTCAAGAGTATAAAACTTTTGCAAAATGACCGTTAGAAAGGTTTTCGCTTTAATTTTCAGCCTTTCTGCGATATTAAATTCGTTGGTATGTTTGCGGTACATGCTTAATCATCTAAAACCGCGAACATTTTATACTCTCGAAATATACACGCTATATACGGTATTTCCTCCACATCAATGACTGCAGTAATATCTGTGTGCATAATTATTATGATACTTGAATTTAAACTATGTTCCACAACAGATGTGAGGGATAGGAACAGCTGGACCCTTCTTCACTGTGCCTGTGAGAGAGGAAATAAAGAAGTCGTACAGTATCTGGTGGAGAATATGAAGATGGATGTTGGTGAGATTTAGTGTGCTCTTATTTTTCTCCGTAGCCTCTCCTATACTGTTTGTTCTTGCATTATAGTTGTCATAACCCATCGGAATGCAAGTATTTGATTATGGTGGCAATACAGACTTTATAATTATATGTCCAAGCTCAACCTGTCTGCATGGTTTCTAGAAATTAAGATTATAATTATTGGCACTACTTAATTACTACTGTGCCAACTGGAGCACTGAAGTGCAAACCTCGGCGTTATAATTTGGCCGCATGTAAACATCTAGACCAACGTGCAGGTTAGAGCTTCTTAGCTTTTGTTCACTTTTGTTCCACAACGAAGCTTTAACATCAAAATGTGCCAAATTTAAAACTATACTATACCTTGTTGTGTTGAGGCTATCCATAGTACAAACACAGTGCTATCGCATCCAGATGAGCAGACTCAGAATACACAGAACGACAGACAGACTGACTGACTGACTATAGTATACCCTGTGTGACTGTTTGTCGCACTCATAACCATGCTAATTTACTGTCTTGCAGATATGATGGATGATTGGGAACAGTCACCACTGAACATAGCTCTGAATTCTGACTATCTGTATGGCTGTCTGGATGATGGTTGCATGGATGTTGCCCTCTACCTAATGAGCCGTGGCTGTGGTGGTGATGAGCACAAGGCCAAGTTATTGTGTGCAGCATGTTGGTGGGGCAAGCTGGGTGTGGTGAAACAACTGGTTGAACAAGACAAGGTTGACCCCAAGAGTGAGTTTGATAATCTATTATGCATGCTTAACACATTTAGACAGATAAAAGGCTAACTAAGCTATCAGTCCAGTCCTTTTCTTGATATGGCCTTTCCCTGCAAAATAGAGCAGTCTAAACATGAGTCAAAATTTGTGCAATAATTGAAACACACACTTGCACTGTCAATCCTTATGTATAGTACCATGGTGCGTTATGTGCAGATGTGAGGGATAATATCAACAGGACCCCACTCCACAATGCATGCGTTCGGGGACACAAAGATGTGGTGCAGTACTTAGTGGAAAAGGCCAACTGTGATATCAGTGAGTACTAGCTCCCAGTGTTATACTTTTGCTTTACACCACCATTCTTGTTCAGGTGCAACTGACAAAAATGGCGATACTCCTCGTGACATTGCTACACAGCGGGGTTACACTGAAATTGCTGACTTCCTAAAGCCTCTGCCACAACAACGTAAGCTCACTACGATCATATGTACAGTGTGGTTCAATACAGCTATACTCTCGCTATATACAGCTGCTGTGACTGAAGAGAGTGAGGAGAATGGACCACCACCAACAAAACAAAAAGGTGACTAGCTAGCTGTTATTGATCAAAAACCTTATAATTATTCATTCTCATTTATCCTCATTTATCGTTTGTCTTACATGTACCACTTTATTATTTTCACTGTTGGAACACTACAATGCATTAACGATTACATTTTTATGAATGGTTAGAGTCTGAAAGAATCAAGTTATAGTTAGGCCATGCAAAGTCAATTTGTAGTTTCTCAGGCCCTCGCGCTTGGAAATTAGCAGCTTTATAAATATCACGTGACCTCAAATTAAAGGCACTAAAAGAAAAGAAAAGGATAAATTTGTATGGTTTTTTTCATGGTCATGAATAATAATTATGACTAATATTGATTAGTAAAAATTATGCACTTCCGCTTATTGTGGAAGTTAGGGGTGTGTTTTCAATTAAAATTCTATGAATAATTATCATTATCATCAAATGCCTCAATCCGCTTGCTAATAAAGGTCTTATTATAACCTCCACACATGCAACAACGTATACGTATATATATATATGTTGGCTATAGCTGTCGGTAACTGTTGCATAATTGGGTATACATGTATATAATTTACTATAATACAAGTAAATATCATGTTGATTCTTGATCACAAGCAGTATTATTATATTTTATATCCCGTTGCTATGTTGTTGCCAAGTGCAATATGAAGCATATATATTGCACTGCTGAAAAGTCATATTGCACTGCTGAAAAGTCATATTGCACTGACCACAAAATTCCCCTCTGGCATAATTAATTAAGCAAACAAGTTGGCACTGAACATCTACAACCCGGCTGACCCCACCACTCCTCTGCTGAGCCTGGGACCGTGACAAAATGAGGAGAGCAGGCAAACAGGTCAATAGACTAGGCTAGAAATTGTATCGTGTGCAACCTTGTAGACAGATAATATTTGGCTGCATAATTATGGTGCATAAGTTTAGCAAGTGATGGATGATTGTGCTTTATATTACATACAACTGTTGCTCCCCTACAGGTAACCTAGTGTTTGTGGAGATTAGCCGCAGGTGTTACGGTGGTCCAGGGCTGGTGTGGATGTATTCTGGCTTCAATGATGCTCAGCCTAAGAGAAACACTCCAGAGTAAGTTAATGGCTTGGTTGAAATAGTGTAATAATTTATGTTTTGAGGTTTAGTGTACTATAATTATGTTTACAACAATCTTTGAGGTTTTGTTTGCCTGTTTGGCTATTAGGATCTTTTGAAAGATTGTTTTAGCTGCTAAAAAAACTGAATCTAGCTTCACCCCTAAATACTTTTTTGTAATAGACCAAAACCCCATCCAAAGGTACTTGCTTGCTACTGCTACATTTTTGTCTATGTACAAATAATACTGATGACATATTGATACTAAATCGGCATGCTATGTGACAGCTGAGCCCACGTCCCCTAGGCCGGGCCTTGTATTGGCATACATGTAATGATTTATGGGGCCCATACTGCTCCTATATACGTCTTTAATCCTAACCGTGGCCCGTCCACCCAAAAGAAGGGAGGACGGGTTTCAATTCAAGCCTATGTCTAGATTTGTATAGTGCTGCATTTACGTACAGCTTCTTATCATTTAGTCATAACGTTGCACATACACTCTTTCCGCCGTTTCACTCCCTCTTGGAAAATATCATCTGGTTGCTATAGCTAAGCCGCATAGTCAATTACGCATAGTATAACACAAAACTAATCATAAAATTTGCGCGCCAGGTCATATTAGTGGGTCAGTGTGCGTTTGTGTGTGTATTCTGAGTGTGCATGCATGTTCACCTTGCTGCCATATAATAATAGTTCTGCATTTACTTACAGCTTCAAAACAACTTATTAGTTTATACATTTAGTCATAAAAGCTATTTTATCTGTTCTTTGACTTGCTGGAAAAGTATCCTGGCGCATAGCCCTCTGCTCCCTTGGACGTCCCCTTGTACAGATCGCCCTTTTGACACAGATGCTGCAATTTACCTGGGAAATAGTTTCGAATACTGAAAGTACAAGTTCTTCGAATGATGACCTCTTGTCATCTACGGCTCTCTCCCACGATCCTAGCTCTTCTGGTTCCATTTGTTTCAGGGTCTCTCTGGCTTCTGTGCACATCTCATCCACCTTTTCATGCGCATTAGTACATTTTATGTCTATTGGTGTTAGAATGTAGTCCGAATCTTGAGGGTATTCCACAGTGGAGAGGGGTGTGTCCAGTTGTGAATCCTGAAGGGGGGTGATAATGGTCTGCTCTGGTAAATTTAGCATATAATTATACATGTACGAGCATATACCGTAAATAGGGACGGATTTCAACCAATTTATAAGCCGCGAAAAACAATATAGCATACGTAGTCAAAATATAATGTGCGAAATTCACGGCAATTTTACGAAAAAAATTGGGGGCCCGCTATGTATGATACATACATGTATAATTATATGCACTGTACGTGGTTGTGCTGATGATGTAACTATTAATTTTTTCACCTGTCTCTCTAGCAGACATCTCCTCCAAGTTCCTGTATATACATGGTGGGTTAAATTCCTTAGTATCCGGTTTCTGAGCATTATATGTAGTTGCCGTGTATACAATACATACTTGTTGTTTTCAAATGTGGTTCACCAAATGCAGTTTCCACTCTATATATCACAACTAAGTAACAATTAATACGCTGTTAGAGTGTATACCGTATTACTAGAATATTTTGCGGGTGAAAAACCTTTGCGAATGAGCTAAATCAGCAGAAAATTTGACCCTTTGCGATCCAACTATTGCGATTTGGCAAGGATCGTGTGCATTTACTAGTAAGTTTTGCGATTTTATTGTTGCGAATTGATCAACCCTCGCAAAATTTGCATATGTTTTTACTCGCTAGTAATACAGTACATACGATTGATACGTTATTACAATGTATGGTTTCTGTTAGTAGGAGAGGGGACAAATCACATATTTATTTCAGAGCCTACTACAAGTTCATTGTATGTACTTGTTTTTGTTTTTGTTTTTCAGTGTGACTGTGACTGGGCTGAGAAGTTTGGAGTACACGTGACGTTCATCGTGTGCAATGACAAAAACCACTATGTTGGAGGCACTCAGGGTGGTTGTAAATTCTCGGAGACCAATCCTAACATTCCCACATCGTTCTTGGTCTCAACTAAACCAGGTGCGTTCCTGTTATATATCTGTTAGCTCACAATGAAGTGGTGCTAATACTGTAATACGTTGTAGGTGTGACACCCCAGCCTCAAGAGAACCATCAAGCATGAAAGAGTTGCGTTCAGTCGTGCAAAGGCAACTTAATAATAATAATAATCGCCACGTTCATTTTCACGAGCAATGTAGTTATGTAATTAAAAAACGGCCTTTTGTGACGCAATATGCAATATGGTCCAACCCACTGTGTCTGTGGCCAGACGTTCTCTATTCAACATGCTCTCTCATGCCCAAGAGGAGGCTACCCCAGCATAAGGCACAACGAGCTAAGAGATAAAACTGCCTCTCTATACTGAAAGAAACCTACCATGGTGTCGCAACGGAGCCAACTCTACAACCAGTGACAAGTGAAACCTTTGAAGGTGCCTCAGCAGAGACGGAAACGGTTTCAGATAATGAAGAGGATCTCGTCATTCGAGCAATGGTCTATTTTGGTGATTTCCTCAGACAGAAAAAAGTATGAAGGAAAGTTAAAGAGAAAAGAAAACGCAATACGAACAAAGCGATCTAGAAGCTGAAGAGTTGAAGCCACTGCCTCTCTTAACTGGATACTAGCCACTGATGCTTGTGTCAATTACTTATCAATTTTCTAATACAGAACCAAAATTAAAATTATGCGCATGTGCAACCGACTAAGACCCATTGGCAGTAAACCTTATTGGCAGTAAACCTTCGAGGCTGTTACGAGTCAATAGCAGTATAGTAGCCTTTCATTCACACTGTTGCAAAAAGGTCCTCGACTCAATAAAAACAACAAAGGCAAAAAAGAGGCGGCTACAGTTGAAGAAACAAAGGACATACGAAGCACAGCAACGAAAACTGTGGTCAAATAAACATGAACACCACACCTACGCGGAGAGGATGAGGATATGGTTGAAAAGGTCGAGATTGTCAAGGGAGCAAAGGAAAAGAGAAAGTGCAAGTGTGGATCCAGTAGCCATTCCTTACCAACTCACAGAAACTACTGTCCAAACAACCCCAACAATTTAAAACTTGCCGCAAACAGTGGCGCAACACCGATTGGCAATCTCGCTGAGAAAGAGTTTGGAACACCGATTGGCAATCTCGCTGAGAAAGAGTTTGGTGATTCCAGATAGAATAGAAGTCATGAATAGTGGCTTCTTCAATGCAAAATTTCTCTAACGATCGGGCGATCGATGATCAAGTCTGACGTAATAGTTGACGTACTCAACTGGCACGGGATAATGATCTGTCTTCTCCCAATGAATTTGGAACCCTCGCTGAGACGAAAAGGAAATTTAGTCAGTGTTGTTATGGTTTTATTGTCAACATCCTATTTTTAACTATTATTATTTTTACTCTTGAACACTGTGCCTCTGGAGGGCCTCGTGGGGAGTGATGACGGGCCGACGTGTGTGTACAAGTGTGTGTGTCACTCATCATGTGTGGTGGGGAGGGGGAGAAGAAACAAACCATCTCTTATTCTCATTCTGAGTCTCATTCACAAAGGTAATGAGATCGGACGTGACGTGGTCAACATTTGCTGCTGCTCTAATCCGAACAGGATCCGGAGGAGCTCGACATCGATGCCTTTGAGGATGCCATCACTAGTGCATGTATGTGGAGCACTTGCAGGACCTGCCCTATGAACTCACGAGTACGCTATGCCAGCAGTTCTCTTCAGTTTAATCATTAATTTTGTGTTATGTTTTATCACAATTAACTTACATGTAATAATATAATTATGTTCAGTTTAAAAAAAAATTGCACAAGCTATCATGTCAAAATGTGATGGGACTAGCGCTCTAGTGCTGTCTAGTGCAGTCTATGTCATCACATTTTTCGCCGCGGTTTAAACCGCCATGTGTTTCAAAAGGAGGCGATTTGCAATTGCAGATCCGCAATGTCAATTTTTTAAGGGGGGAATAAAGCCCAAGAAATAAATAACATAAATAATAAATACTGAGGGGAAAAATTGCCTGAGGCCGTCATTTAATGCGCACGACCCCTCACTCAAATACGTAATGCACCCATTCTACTTTTATATCAAACGTTGAACTGTAATTGTTAGTGATCCAACACAGGCCAAGCGATCATTTAATCACTGAATTGTCATTCATCAATCATCACTTTTTGTAGATTTACAATGACAATGTATGTCTCGAGTTGTATAATTGTATAAAGCTTAATTAAGAGCCGTATGTGAAAATGAACATGCATGGCAGTACATATAAAACGTGCACTTATTAAAATACACAACAATGTTCAGTTTGGCTCAAAACAATCAGGCAGCTGTTCCGTATGAGATGCATCGTTGATTGTCCCCTTGCAATAAGCCCGCTTGAACTATAGCATTCTATCAGGAAAATTAAATTATAAGAGGTGTCGTTTTCTTCAATATCGATATTACGATGTTGTCTAACACATACTTTGAAGCAATTAATTTGTTGACCATATCCTCCACATAGTAACAGCTACTAAATACACAAATGGAAGAACTCAAAACATTCCGGTAAGAACAAAAGAAAAGTTAACAAAATGAACTGCTTTCAGGCTATAGCTGAAGCTGAAGCACCATAATCAGAACAATATTCAACATCATCACAATATCGATTAATATATAAGTTGTAGATACGAAACTGCTCTTTGTATGGCTGTACCAGTAGCTGGACGATGACAAAAACATGGTACATATGAGATAGCAATGAATATTTCGTGAGAGGGCGAACAAGACAAACATAATGATATGAGAGAGAAAGAACGTTATAGAAAAGCATCGACAGTCACGAGTTCCATTTGTCCCGTCCTTGTAGTAACCTTGATAACAGTAAACAAACATATCAACGTGTTGACGCTGAATTTTAAACTTGTTCAGAACTCGTTGAAACCAACGCATTGGATAGATGACAAGAAATACAAGTGGAAAGATAATCACCAAGATCAAAACAAACAAAGCAGTGATAGCGTAGGGAAGGTGTTCTTTACTGAAGTAATCCACAGATGAGAGAACATAGCGGACACTATACTCTTTAATCCTGAGACAAATCAAGCCTTCCAAACCTGAAAGTAATTTCTTTTACTCCACAATCACACTGGAAGTGAAAACTTACTCCCATTCCACCGTCTAAAGTAGTTCGTTTTTCTAGTGGTACAAATAGAAGTAATTACTAAACTTTCAGTGTAAACAAAGGTTAATTTATAGCTCACAAGTCATTTCTGCGCATGGGCATCTGAAGGCCAAACAAGACCAAGCAGCAGACCGCAGAGGTCCTTAGTGATGTGAGCTCAGGCAAGCACTTTCGGTCACTTTCGGCCGTAACAAACCACCACACCTTGCACAAAAGTACTGTACATGTTTGGGTTCGAGACTCTTAAACGAATTGTGTAGTTTTATGTACTGAATCCCCTGAGCAACCACTAATTAGATCTAACCCACCACCCCCCGCGTCTGCTCTCACGTTACAGGTGTATTTGAGTACCAGAGAGTCACCATCACAGATCAACAAAGTTATTGGGAAACAACACACATGTCTTATAATACTGTTACAAAAAGCACATAATTGTCGTGGTCAACGAATCAGTCCAAGAAGAGGAGGGGCATAACCTGTTGAAAAATAATTGAAATCACCCATTTAGGGAGTTAAAATGATGTACGCAAGCAGCTAACCTAAAGTCTGTCAATTTGTCACACTACATGGTCCGTACTAAACAGACAGTTCGTAGACATTCCTCTTCTTCAATGAGTTAGCCAAGGTAGAGAAGCTAGTCGCGCGGAAAAAAATCTAGCCAAGAGCTTAATATGGGCTGTTCGTACATCAAAGTGAAGTCTGTTGGGACATGCCCCAACCACCAGCTCTATACTATATTAACACATATACTGTAAAAAGAGATGTGCCATTTATAGCATGCGTGTATAGCGTGTTAGACATGTGTCAAACTGCTTAAACGGCTGACTGCAGAACTTCTTTCTGAGACATGATAATTATTATATGTACACATGTAGTTCTTGTCAGTTGCTCGGAAAACTTTAATTACAGGGATCTGGATCTAAACATCCACCAAGGTATGCGTTCAATAGTGTCTACTGAGTCATTCTAGAGTGCGGGACAATATACAACCTGAGTATGTGCAGTAAGTGAAAATTGCAGAGAGCCACCAGACAATTGAAGGGATGGGTGCAGGCCATGGCTCGTCGTGTAGTATTCCCAACCGAGCGTGAATTAGATGGCCACGAGGAGTGGATACGGTGCATGGCCCTGAAGGTCAATTAGCAGTTGTGTTCTCAACTTGGTGTTCTGAAATTGAGCTTCGCTATTTAGTGTTCTCAACTTGGTGTTCTGCACTTGAGCTTCGCTATATACATGTAGTTGAGCTTTTGCTAGTTGAGCTTCGCTAGTCGAGTCTTCGCTAGTTAAGCCTCTGATAATTTGATTTAGGTATAGAACCTCGCTAATCCGGACCCCTTTAATCCGAAACCTCGCAAATCCGGACAAAATGGCAAACTGAAAAAGAGGAGGGGCTGTCAGTAGAATAGAGTACTGCGCATGCGCAATTTAAATTGCTTAGCTGAATCAGCAATAATTTTATTGATAAACTACTCAAGACAATGGCCACTGCAAAGAAAACGAAGAGGGAGCTCACAAGACTCACTGTATTGGAGATAAAGTTGAGATAAAGGCTAGCAGCTTCCCTTCTGGCCACAGTAATAACATAATACATGTACCAGAAAACTGACGACAGGCTTCCGTTACGACAGGAGGTCAGGTTTCAAGCTAATGTTAGCAACTATAGTTGCAGCCCAATCGCGCAAGCAAGGTAAAATTGAAATCCTGACATTAGCTTGAAACACGACCTCCCGTCGTAACGCAAGGCCGAGCCTGGCCCCAACTAGATGGGTTGCAGCATGCAATTAGAGTGGGCATAATCTCGGTAGAGTACGGCACATGTACACAACAATGGCGAGACTAGTGTACATAATCTTACAGAGGGTTAGTACGCCCAGGGCACAGAAAATACCACCGTTATTTATTGATTGCTACACTACTCTCTACTTTTTCTTTATCATGCCAAGTAGGCACACGTACCTATCCACCTGATGGAGCAAACTCCCCATCTGCTGGATTGCTTATGTTTTACATACAGTACAGCTATATATGCATCAGATGGATGCGCATAACAAAAAACAGGCACCTTTTTCTAAGCGACAAAAATATGTACATGTATTACCGCAACTGTTGGCGCTTTTTTAGAATTGTAATCAGCCTTAGTTAGAAATGCACGCAGTTTAGAATTATGGTACTCACATCAGTATCCACCGTTTGCGTGTGAGTGGATTCAATAGTAAATTTGTTAGTCTTTGTTGTACTATGGTCACCCACGTGGTTGATTAAACTATTAGTGTCAAAAGAGAAATCGCCATCACAACTCTAGGCTCATACAAGGAGCACCGATCTTACTGAGATGGCACAAACAAGCGTCTGGAAGCAAGTAGACTTGCCAGAGCCGGTAGGTACTGACAGAAAAACACCCACCACTCTACCACAGTACAAAAGAAGACAAAACCGGACTTTTCAACACTGGAGAGAGCTTGAGCAAAAGCAGAACAGAAGTAGAAGTCATCACAACAAAACTAGTCACTAGTCTAGGTCATAAATGTTGTAAGTAGCTGTGTTATTTTATTAAAACTGCTGTGATTTGTGCAATGACATCGATCATTGTAAAATATAGACTAATTTACTAAGATATCTCGATCCCCAAGAATCTTGGGGCAATTGACGCATGCGCAGACAGTGTATACCAGGTCGTCTTTCTCAATTGAGAGCGGCCTGGAATCGAGGCTAACACAGACAGTTCCTACAAAGTCAACTAGCTTTTCAGAGTAACTGACATGTGGGTACACACACACCAGGGCTGAATCCAGGATTTTGGATCAGGGGGGGGACAAATTGGGCAAATTAAAAATGTAGGAGGGGCAAAGGCAAAGTCATCAGAATTAACAAACGAATCTGTCAGATCCTAGGGGGGGAGAATTACCCCCTCGCCCCCTCTCAATGCAGCCCTGCACACTACGAATACACACTCACTTTGAGGGGCTGATCAAGGCTCCAAACGACAGCTCCAGATACTGGACTCCTCGGGGACGTTGTAAAAGATGAGGAAATAAACAGCGAGCTTGCCCAGTAGTACCAAACAATTGGAGCTGCCTCCTGTATATAGGTAGCATGACATTTAGTGCACGGTTAGATGATTGTATATACAATCGTTAGGAAGAGTACACATAGAACCGGTAGTATACATACAACGTCTCTATATAATTATGTACTCACATATCTATACTCACACGAGGGTACTTCCGTTTCCAATCCCTCTTCCTCTTCTATCTACAATAGAATATACGGGTTATGAAGGTAGCCCAAATGAATCAGCTGCACCTCTCAGGTGTTGGAGAGATCGAGAGAAGACACAATAATAATTCCAATACACTTGTATTTATTTTACCCTCCAATGCACGTGTGCACATAGAACCGGTAGTATACATACAACGTCTCTATATAATTATGTACTCACATATCTATACTCACACGAGGGTACTTCCGTTTCCAATCCCTCTTCCTCTTCTATCTACAATAGAATATACGGGTTATGAAGGTAGCCCAAATGAATCAGCTGCACCTCTCAGGTGTTGGAGAGATCGAGAGAAGACACAATAATAATTCCAATACACTTGTATTTATTTTACCCTCCAATGCACGTGTACTTCCTCACCTGTGATACTTTCTTACTGCCTGCATGCTAGCTCGCTACTCTCTTACTGCCTAGCCTGTATGCTAGCTCTCTAGCGAGCTACTTATTTGAATATTGTATTCTAAAAAAAGCACAGAGCCCAGCCCCTTTTTTCTGAACTGACCTCTGACCCCATAAAGCTGCGGTCTTAAACAAGAGTCTGGTGTGTAGGTGTTCCTCTGGATCTTTTGCTGCTGATCTCTAGCTCTTGATATCTTGTGTACGATAGTGAATACACCGAGCTAATGGTACCATGTTTTGTTACTTTTAGAGTATCTAAAATTAATGTCAGATATATTATTAAAAATATAACAGGTGGTTGGTGATCACAGAATATTTACAGAATATTTAACTATTTACAAGTTCAAGGCATTTGATGAATGGTCAACATGAGGTGTAGAAGTGCTAACAGTGGATCGAAGTCGCATAGTTCACCGTAGTACCACTTACCATATCTTTGTTGTACTCTTCCACTGGAAGTGTAGGTATGAACCAAATCGAAGCACTGCCCATCAACCCAGTTGGGATTAACAATAATCAATAGTATCGTTTCAAAATGTTTTTCCAATTCAAGAGGAAAAGTCGAAGTGTTTTTTCAACTTTATCTTTTATGTTCTTATTCTGAATTGTTACTTGAATCCCAACCAGGGTGTTTGCAATCGGCTTGTCCTGGAGAGACAAAAAATCAATCCCTATGCAGCCCATTGGTGTCTCATACAAAAACCCTTTGTGTATGTTAGTAGGGTTACGGTCGTACAAAAGAGGATCAGTGTTCTTAAATGTTAAGGATATCGTTTGTCTTTCTTCGATACTATGAACAGGACTAACACAAAGGTCCATTCTTTGGGAAAGGATGGTCGGAAATGCTCCCTCAAATACATCTCCTAAACCTGCTCTAGTGGAGACAGTACCGAATCGATTGTGGAACGGTACACAAAGGTTAGGACCGAGCAGCTCGATGAGAGTTTGATCTATCTGAAAATAGCAGTGCGGTACTGTAGCCAGGTCTTCGGTTTCTATGTAGACAAGGTTAGCCTTTAATAATACTGACTCCTTCGTTTGAACTAGGGTCAGGTTAACAGACCGAAGAGAAATTTTGAAGTAGCATGCGAGGAGAATCTTTACATCTGTAGGTGTTGCTGAATTAATTGGTAGAGCCTTAATTGCATTTGTGAACTCCGTTTTTATCGCATCCTGAATTACCCAAGCACGCATCCCAGAACCAACATAAGCATAGCAGAGAAGCCGAGGTACTCCCTTTGTCGCGACAATGAGCTGCTGGACCTCCTCGGCAGAAATATCGCTTCTCAATTCTTTTGCGAAAGTTTGTGTTTCGGCATCTGTGAATTGCTTGCACCGGATGCGGCTTGCGCACCTAAAAATATAACTAAACAAATTTTTGGTGGACTGGTCTGATTCTAGTTTGGCAATAAACCCTGACGATACGGCAAACACTACTCTATGGAAACGATGTAACAAAGACAGGACCGGCTTGATCATCTTAACTGTTGCATTCTTTGCCTCGTTTAAGTCGATCAACAAGACATGATTCGGCAAAAAATCTTTTGTTTCGATTGAAAACTCCACCACTTCGCTGCCAAGAACTCCTGTTACAGGCTTGTACTTGTCACTGATTTCCAATTGCTTTAACAGCCAAAAGAGCGTGGTTGTTTTTCCACATCCGGGACCACCGAGCAGGCACAAAATGTTATGACCCTTTCTGTCCGGATTTGTAACGAATTCGTATGCTTTCTTCATTTCTGCTGTGACAATAATTGTTGACTTAATCCCGAGCAGGTTTAGGGCTGGTGAATGTTTAAAAGGCACGTCATTGTCTTCATCCTCCCCCAGTTTAACAACACGGTCTGCAAAAAAGAAAAGACTGTGATAACAACAATCAGGGTTAGGTATGGGTATACATTACGCTGGCTTAGATGCCGCTTAGTTTTTTTTATGTACACTAGCCAGAGGGAAGCTTTAACGTTGCTTGAGGCTTGTAGAAACTCTTGGTTGCAGAGTCTTCTTTGTGTTAATTCTTAATTAAAATTCTTATTTAAAACTGCATCGTAAACGATTAACAAGCAATATGGGATTAATTACTCGTGCTATTAATCCCATATTACACGAGTAACCATACTATTAATTATACTAATAGCGCTGATTGTAAAAATTAAGCATACATTCTTGCTTGTGCCTTTTGGGGGGGGGGGGGTCACCAGTGTGCTTCAAATTCATCTGATCACTATTGAAAAAAAAGCATCATGGGTTAGATCATACTTTGCCTAAGCCAATTTTCCTATGACCGCAAACACATGCAGGTGGGCGGTATCATAAGGAATAATGACGTCATAATGTTCTTTTTGTTAAAAATTTACAGAAGCAGCAAAAGCCAAGAACTTGGAACTACATGTCTATGGCATTTATGAGCACAGTTGATCTATAAGGCTTCTGTTCTACAGAGCCATATCAAATGCTTACAGTGTAGTGCTAATGATCTTACAGTTCAGTTTATTCCCTAATAAGGTTATTGGAGAAACCTTAGTGGTAGCCAATCAAACGAGCTGGTAAGCAGCTATGAAGGAGGCGATTAGTTGGAAGAATGGAGTTGAAACGTGCTAATTCTGAGGTATGGTAGAGTGTGAGCCTTCGGTTTTGCCTAGCCTCGAGGCCTCATTAGTAGCATGGGAGAGAGAAAACGTCTGGTGTCTCTGGGTATACTTTTCTGGAATGAATGTTACAAATGCTAAGCAGCCAAGCCAACTACTAGTAGCTTTCAGGGCACCTAGTAGTCCAATTAATACTTGGCGTTGGCAAGGCATTGTTTAGGAAACTCACCCTATAAGTACCAGTGCAACCAGCAGCATACCATGGTTGGAATACATTTCCTCCTTACGCTTATTCACAAAACCAGACAAGCCAGCTATTGGCAGTGGCTATACAGCCAAGATTATTATTATGACAACGCATTGTTGACTGTCTTTTTAGGTAGGTTTCATCTAAACGACTAGGCAAAGGGGTTGTTAGCCATGGCATGGGGGGCAGAGTTATTTGACCTCCCTTGGCCTTGTGAACTGGCTTTTCCTTGTACAATTAGAGGCTCTGCGTTACTTAATACAGTAAATCTTAACACAGTATATCTAACCTTCGGGAAGCCATTGAATAGACACTGAAGAGGTACAAAGGCTGGATAGTTCAGAGGACTAGGGAACTGGAGAACCAAGCAAAGTTAAGTAAACAATTTATACAAACGGAACAAGAACGGTTTATTATTTCCTACGTTGGAAGTTTGTGTGAACTATACAGTAGTAACTATACACAGCGATAAATTAAACAATTGAAGGCTTGCACACTAGTCTGAAGACAGAAGAGGCTTTATGGTTGAGTTGTCTTAGCAAGCAGCACTTCCGTTCGTTGTGACCGTCATTGTTTTACTGAGCATATACGATGTTATCCAGAGTCCCCAGTTTCTGGAGAGCGCTAACAGTACCAGGCCCATCTTCAGTGCGGCCTGGGATCGAGGCTAGGTGGGCATGAGCTCTGAGGTCACTTGATGGCTGAGATTTTGCCAAATATTACACATAAATAATTATTGCGCAAGTTTCAGCAATTACACAAGACAACAAAAGCAACAAAAGTCCATGGACAAGTTTAACTGTTCTAAAAAGGCTATTCCAAGAAGAAACCTAGTTAGCTGGCTCTACTCCGAGAACGAAACGTTGTTTTGCAAATCTACAAATTGAGATCCAAGAAAACGTGACTATAAGCGCGCCTTAGCTTGCACTTCATTATCATTGAGATAGTCTACAAAGACTGCACACCACATGGACTATGGCTTTGGGCCAAAAGGCATTAACTATACAGCAAAATTAACTATACACCGCAAAATCCATAAAAGTAACCCGACGCATCTAAAATTTTGTAACTGACATTTTATAATCACGACACAAACGAACCTGCTTTGTTGAGAGAGATGGTAGAGCTGGCGGATAGGTAGAGTTCAGCTGTTGGAGACGGGTGCAAATTTCTGGTCGAGTCCAAAGCTGGTTGGGTGAGACGGTAGAGCTGGTTGAGTTGAGACGATACACCTAGTTGGGTGAGACGGTAGAGCTGGTTGAGTTGAGACGATATAGCTGTTAGTGTGTGCAAAAACGATCCCACGAAGAAGACAGTAGGCAGACTGGTGTAGCTGCTTTTTATACTCCTAAATGTGCTCTAGTGCTCTAGTGCTCTGGTCACAAATCTGCAATCCGATTGGTGGGCAGTTCTATTTTTAGGTGTCTCTGGATTTTTGGTCATTACGTCAGTGCATGACTGTATCAGGAGAGGTTGGACGCGCGTCATTATCATCATAAGACAACTTTCTCTAAGTCCAATGGCTTCTTCTCAGAGTTCTTTTTTCAGTCCTTGCTCAATGCCAGGGGTATTGGTGGTTTTCTCAAAGGGAAGAAGAGTCATGGACTATATTGTCTATTGGCAAACCGTTCATGTACAACCTACCCAATTTTGAGATCATGGCAGTCGAGTTGAAGTGGAGGTAGCAATTAACAATGGTTAAAATGAGATGGAGTCTGAGACGGAGTGTTTTGATGCGTTTGTTCGCTGTGATGCAGGGCTGTGTCGAAGCTACCCATCTACTCTCGTTGATCTCGATTGAACCCAGCACGATTATAGCCTCGCTTCGCTTCGCTCGGAATTATGTGATCAATTATTATGCAGCCTGCCATCTTTGCTGCCTGTGTAAGCACAACGGTTTGTTTGCCATATGTAGTGGATTGATTTTGAAACGATGATTTTGAATCAATGGAATTGCTTGCCAACGACGTTGAAGAAAATTGTGCTGACGAAGAAAGCATTCCATCTGATGACACATCTTCACAACTCCACAACTCTCTCTCTCAGCATCTCACACTGTCACGTTCAAGTGCATTGGTGCAAGCCGCTCTGTTGACTATCAAGATGCTCTGAAACAAGTCGCTGAATTGCAAAAGAATGGGATAGAGACACCTGTAAACATATTTTGTGAAACCATTAATCCATACGATGCAAGGGCAATTGCTTTTCGCTGCAAGCTGAAAGAAAAGTGGATACGATAGGTTATGTGGTGCGTGAAGCATTGGAGCATGTCCACTCTGCAATCACCAGAAATGTTGTTGAAGATGTTCAGTTTTCATGGGTGAAGTACCGCGTGGTATAGCGTAGTGGTCCAGGATATTATGCTGGAATCAATATTACGATTAGAGGTGAATTTAAGTGTGAACAATTTTAATTATCTTGTTGTGTTGTATATCACCTAGCTGTCATGCGTGCCAATAATTTATGGTATCACTCAGTCATTATGTAACGACCTGATTCATCAATCACCATTCATCAATCAAACATCAAAAGTTTACAAGACAATGACACATGGACTAGAGTTATTACACAAAAGGATATAAAATTGCAGCTAGAGTTGAGAATAAGAGTGTTCGCAAATGTGGACTGGGCACTTGGCGGAGGAGGAAGGTCAAGCGGCTTGTTATGGAACTGAGGTCTAATAGAAAGAGAGCCTCTTACTGGGAGAGGTGCTCGCCCAGGTACAAAAGAAGCAGTTTGCTCTCTTTGAGGGACTCGTTGCACTCGTTTTTCCTTTGTCAACACAGTTCCTTTGTAGCTGGCTAGCTATAACTCGAGAACGAACTTTAAAGTGAATTTGCGATCCGTGACTTGACATGTATGGGTGAGTGCATGTACATAGTAACTTCAGAGAACACAGAACCAGAGGAGGTTGGGTCACAAAAGAGCAGCAAGTAGAGTCAATTCTTCAATGCCAGAAAGCACAGCCATCCGTGAACTTCAACCTCTTGCACAATATTGTGCGCATGCGCACTCAGTCCCACATGTGTGAAAATCCATTTGTGAGGTCTACATGATCCTGGTAGGCCACAATGCTTACCACATACACAACTCTTTTCTCTGGAATAATTAATGCTCGCCTAGAATACAATTCCTCTGCCTTGTAATTCACCCCAAATTTCATTGATGTTAAAAAGCACTTCTATAGATGGATTCTATAGATGTATGTACATGTATAATGCTTTATAGAGCTGATCAGCTCAAATCAGGCATTTCCATGTAAAAGCATACTTGTCAACCACATAGGTAGTCTCAAGAGCCTGACTAAGCCTGTACGTGTGTGTGTGTGGGGGGAGGGGGGGGGGCTATGTACAGTGCATTGGCTAAGCCTGTACGTGTGTGTGTGTGGGGGGGAGGGGGGGGGCTATGTACAGTGCATTGGCTATAAGCCTGTACGTGTGTGTGTGTGTGGGGGGGGGCTATGTACGGTGCATTGGCTATAAGCCTGTACGTGTGTGTGTGGATTAATTTAGTCAATAGATGCATTTAAGAGGGAACGACAAATTAAAATTTTGAATCACATACAATGTATGATGTAATCTATTTTTCTCTAACTCACTTGTCCGCAGAAATTCTTGTTGTACACACTGTTAGAGTCGTCGTAACAACAGCCTGGCTTACTTACTAGTAGCCAACAGATGCACAGCCCCAAATGGTAGGTGGGCGGGGTAATCCCCATGAATGATGAGAGTGTGAGACAGGAGCGGGTTGGACCTGTGTGAGGAGGGGTGGTGTGTGTGTGATAGTTGTATGTCAAAACTAACAAATGCATTTAAAAGCGCATTGATCCTTGCCAGTCCTAACCCTAATACACACAAATGAAGCACAAGGATTATAACATGTACTAGGGGTTATTAACGGTACAGTATTTGTCAACAAATACCCCCCAAATACCACCACCCTTGCCATCACTCTAATACCTTAAATTGTAGGAGCTAGGTGTACGAGTGTGACAAAATGGCTATATACAACCTCTGTACAGGTACATGTTTATGGAAATACTAGCTATGTTCAGAATATGAACTCCAAAGCATTTATACATGGAGGTAAAAATGCTCACAAATGATAGCCGCCAGTGTGAGTACATATGTACATGTACCCCGACAACAGCTAATCGAATAACCAAATCAACAGGAGCGTGATGATGTAAAGGCAATGCTTAGAACACGAACTCGCACGTTAATACAAAGTACGTATGTATGAATAATGCGTCAAAAGGGCTACAAATTAGTGTATAAGTTAGTATATCAAGGCATGCACATTCCAGAAAATCCCCAAGGCTAATATAAGCCCATGCTTTTCCTTCGAGAATCATACACTATTAAGCTCATACAATGTTAGCAATGACAAAGGTGCATATATAAGTACAATGCAGTTACATGTATATCATGTATATACCTTCATGAAAACTGGTCCGTCTTCTTTTTTGAATTGACAGCATCAGAACTTTGCTTAATTAATCCTAGGGGACAGGTTTAACAAAACCACAGCCAAAACCAGGAACAAAATCTGCGTGGACAGGTGAGTGCTTTAACAATTGATACAGAAAATTACCTAATGATGTGTACGTTTTATATGACTTCACGTACCGATTAATAGGTGTTAATGAAAGCAACATATCTACTCACTTTGCCCAGATACAAATTCCAAAAAGCTTGATGTGTGTACAAAATCCATGTGTTCATTCTTTCTTGCAGTGGTTTCTAGAATTGGAATGTCGTGGTGTGAATATGCGCAGACTGGCTAAATGCTAATTATTATGCCATAGGCCGCTATATGAATTTGTTGTGTTCACATGTATTATGTACATGTTAGTCTTCTTTTTTTTTGCTTGCAAATTAGGCCTCCAGATTAGGCTACTACCTAGGGAGACCTTCCCAAAAATTGATATATTTCTGCCAAATCCAATTCAAGTAAGTAATCTTAATTTCAGGTCTGGTTTTATAGGCAAAGGCTTGTTGAACCTTTTGTGGGGCTCACAAAAATGAGAAATATGTCTATGAATATACATGCTAGCAGACACAGGTACCAATTAAGCTCATGCAACTGCAGGCTTTTTATTATACTCGAATTGAAGGCCAATTATGCGAAGGTTATTAGTGAAATTTTTTTTGTTACAGATAGAGGAGATACCGTATACCGAGTTTCGAATGCGTAGCTAACCATTTGCGAATGACACTGTAAAAGCCTTATTGCATGTGCCTTTTGTTTGCGATCTATGCGGGGGGGGAAATCCTCGCAATCGAAACACGTATACGGTAACTCTTTGTGCGAATGGATGACACTAGCACGGTTCTGAAGAGTTAATTTGGGGCTTGGTCTGCTAGTTGGTTAGGACGCACATATGAGTCAGCTGGGAGTGTTTTCTCCCCGGATTCGGAAAGTCAGTCGTGACGTTACATTACACTCTTATGCCTACCTGCATAAAAAACATCTTGCCAGCCAGTACAGTGCAAGCTACATACAGCATCGCTAAACTATATACTCTACCCTAATCCAGTAGTCGGGTGTTATAAGCTGCCACAACGTTTTTTACAGTTATCTATGGTAATGTGAGCATCAACTTCATAGCACGCACTACAGAGGGACATAGAGGCAGGCTCTAAAGTTCTGTGGCTGCATTCTAATTTGGAATGCATATAATAATCATAACACTCTATAATTAATGCTAATAATCACTGACAAATGAAATCTCTATTTACAAAGAGCGGATGTCATGAATGGACATGTACACGTATGTGAGAAACGAAAAACCTATATATCACATTGACTTACTCTCTCTTATTGGTGAGTCTTCTATTGCAATTGTCATTCTCAATCTGGGCGGCCATACTCTTGCTACCTCCACCTGGTGTTACGCAACCTGATTGGTCAGATCCATGAGAAGGCGTTGTATGGAGAACATTACAGGTGTGCTTGAGCTGCAGAAAAGTGCGACAAAAAGCCATACACTTACAGTAACGGACGATCAAGTATCATTGGTATAGCCCAGAAGGTCGAATACAAGACCTTTTCGTCCCTAATGTTTATTGTGCCGGGACTCATCAGTGGACTGCACGCGACGCGCACTCAGTAAATGTACTTTGCTCACACTATTAGCGGTTTCTAGAACTAATAAATAATTACTTGCATCCAGTGTAATTTAATTTTGATTGGAAAGTGGCCATGGCAATAGGCAAATGGACTAAGTGTACATGTAGTTAAGGACAGATTCTGTGGCTGTATCTATGCTAATTGGAATGTTGTGGTCTGAATAATTATTATGCCATAAGCCATGTATAAAATTGTTTCATGTACAGGTACATGTTTTTGAATTATGGAAATACTAGCTATGTTCAGAATATGAACTCCAAAGCATTTATACATGGAGGTAAAAAATGTTCACAAATGATAGCCGCCAGTGTGAGTACATATGTACATGTACCCCGACAACAGCTAATCGAATAACCAAATCAACAGGAGCGTAACTTAGCTGGATGATGTAAAGGCAATGCTTAGAACACGAGCTCGTACGTTAATATAGTATGTATGAATAATGCGTCAAAAGAGGCTACAAATTACTATAATTATGCAAAGTTAGTATATCAATTAAGGCATGCACATTCTAGAAAATCCCCAAGGCGCCCATGCTTTTCCTTCGAGAATCATACACACATTATTATCAATGTTAGCAATGACAAAGGTGCATGTAATGACTATAAGTACAATGCAGTACATGTATATCATGTATATACCTTCATGAAAACTGGTCCGTCTTCTTTTTTGAATTGACAGCATCAGAACTTTGCTTAATTGAATGATTTCCTAGGGCAGGTTTAACAAAACCACAGCCAACCAGGAACAAAATCTGCGTGGACAGGTGAGTGCTTGATAAAGAAAATTACCTAATGATGTGTACGTTTTATATGACTTCACGTACCCGATTAATAGGTGTTAATGAAAGCAACGTATCTACTCACACTTTGCCCTCCTACAGATACAAATTCACATTTTCAAAAAGCTTGATATGTGTGCGTACAAAATCCATGTGTACATGTACATAATAATTAGTGAACACAACAAATTCATATAGCGGCCTATGGCATAATAATTAGCATTTAGCCAGTCTGCGCATATTCACACCACAACATTCCAATTCTAGAAACCACTGCTCAGCCACACATAATTATAGGATAAGTGTAACGCTAGGAGGTGGAACGGTTATGCGCATCCTATACATGTAGGCACACGTAGCTATTTAGGGCGCCACTCAGTATTTGTTTAGCAATGTTTTAGCGGCCTGAATACGGTACAAACATTACAAGTACGTACCTCTTCAGCTTGAGAGTCAGCTTGAGAGTCCTCTTGTGTGTTTGTCTGATCTGTAAGTACGCAGGTACGCAATCACAATCACTATTAATACACCTGGCAGGGAACAAGACAGATCTAGCTGACACAATTTGTATGTATATACAACAATCATCACAACATCACAACATGCAATCATGGATAGATATAATCATCTCACTTACCTTATTTTTCATAACTTGTGAATAGAAATGGAGCTGCTTGGACTCATGGACACTGTCAGCGAGCTTGAGGACGACCTGTATACTAGTTCAAATCTTAGATACCCGGAGCCGACTCACACTGTACGTTCAAAGTTGAGATGCAACCGGTAGCTATGTTTTAAGCACTGGTTGCATCTCAATGTATTCCCAGTACACGGACCCCGTATATGAGAATAAACTGGACTGCGGGGCCACACTGTCATTAAACGCCTCTACACATACGTAGATGCAACAGTGACATCCAACCCCTAAAAATTGTGCCTAGGGTTTTTCCTCTGTGCTGGTCATGACCACGAAGTGACAACTCAGCTTGAAAAAAAAAACCACACCATAAAGCTGATGACATCACATCCAACACAAAAAATAATGCTTAGGGGTTTTTCCCTCCCTGCTGGTCATTCATAAACACATCCTGTCTAGAGTGGGTAGGTAGATTTGGTAAATACTTCAGAAACAATCACACTGAGCCGGTAAAGATCCACTATAATGAACATTATAAAGGGTCGATCACACAATCTATTACCAGTTGAGATACATGGCTGGCATAGTAGTGTGGGTAGGTGTGGTTGTCTCTCCTCTGGGGGGGAGGTGGACCAGGAACTCCCTCGACGAACCTAGGGGTTAGGGTAGAGGGGGATAGGAGTTAAGACAGTTATTTATGTGAGGTCAGCGTACGAGTACAGGACAAGAGAGGCATTAAAACTTCAATCTAGAACAAATTATCAGCACTACACTGTACGTACAGTGTGTAGCATGCACATGTAAAAGAGGCTAGTTCTGAACCAGGTCAGCATTTTCTTGGCCTGGCCTGGCTAACTAACTCATACCTTCCCTCCCCTAACCCCCCCCCCCCCCCCTACCACCATCAAAAGTAACCAATGACATCACTACAATCTAACAAGGTTTTTTCTGTGTGCTGCATGGTCAGACTAACCACAAAGTGATCCTAACCACAAAGTGACCAGGTAAGCTCAGCTGAAAAAACCACAAACCACCACACTGGACAGCTAAAAAACCCCAGTATTTATTTTTAGATTGTAGGTTAGTTGCATATAAAGGCTACACACATACACAAACACACAAACAGCACTATTCATCTCACCAAACTCAGCAAGTTGATCTCACAGAGCAAGATATTCCAGGTGCAAAGATAAGTCTGCGATGTCCAGCATGGAAGACTCGCCTCTCACCCCAACAAAGGACTCAGAGGTTTGTACACCCTTGCTGCATGTACTTAGTGATAGAGTGGAAACTGCATTTGGTGGGCCGCATTTGTCAAAACAACAAGTATGTATTGTATACACGGCAACTACATATAATGCTCAGAAACCGGATATATACTAAGGAATTTAACCCACCTATATACAGGACTACTCTGAACAGGACAGGCTGCAAGAGTCCGACTCGCCCCCTACTCCAAAGAGGAGATGTCTGCTAGAGAGACAGGTGAGAAATAGTTACATCATCAGCACAACCACGTACAGTGCATATAATTATACATGTATGTATCATACATAGCCCCCAATTTTTTCCGTAAAATTGCCGTGAATTTCGCACATGATATTTTGACTACGTATGCTATATTGTTTTTCGCGGCTTATAATTGGTTGAAATCCCGTCCCTATTTACGGTATATGCACGTACATGTATATATGCTAGATTTACCAGAGCAGACCATTATCACCCCCCTTCAGGATTCGCAACCGGGCACACCCCTCTCCACTGTGGAATACCCTCAAGATTCGGACTATATTATAACACCAATGGACATAAAATGTACTAATGCGCATGAAAAGGCGCTTTGTTTTCTTGATTTGAGCCAGTTGGACGAGTTTGTCGAACGCCTCAATGAGATTCGTCAGTGCCCTGAACCAGCTTGTAGGGGTAACCTTGTTCCCACCTCAGTCAAGAGGGGAATAGGTGGAGCTGCAACAATAACCTACAATTGTGACGGATGCCGAGGACAAGAGCTCACACTGGGCACGTGCAAGGTACAAGAAGATGGAAGGAACAGTGAGATCACACGAGCACTGCATGTCGCCTTCATCATCAGTGGTTGTACCTTCACAACCTACACCAAGGTCTTACGCTACTCGCTGGGGATTCAGTCTACATACGACGACCGGTTTCAAGAAACTATTCGCATTATGCACCCAGTGGTCAAAGAAATGGTGGATGAGATGTGCACAGAAGCCAGAGAGGCCATGAAACAAATGGAACCGGAAGAGCTAGGATCGTGGGAGAGAGCCGTCACAGTTGCAGATGGAGCATGGATGACAAGAGGTCATCATTCGAAGAACTTTACTTTCAGTATTCGAAACTATTTCACAAGTGAATTGCTCTTTCGAAAGCATCTGTGTCAAAAGGGCGGAGTTAACAAGGACGATCTGTACAAGGGGACGTCCAAGGGAGCGGAGGGCTATGCAGCCAGGATACTCTTCCAGCAAGCCAAAGAACAGGGGATGAAATTGGCAATAAACTGGCAGGTAATGGTTGGTAGATTTATACTCAATGGCATTATATCTATGATTAGACACTAGCTGATAAGATCTACATGGGAAGTACATGGGGGAAAGTGCCTCAAGGAGGTAGACTATGGGACTTAGTACCATACGTATAGCGGGTAATTTTCGTGGGGTAAAAAATTCGTTATTTTCGTGGAAAGCTGACCTCGACGAATATTTTACCCACGAAAACCTACCGTAACGCACCCAATGCAGTGCACATAGGAAGCTGACGAAATTTTTACTCACGAAAATGTCCTTTTTCAAGATAAACGAAATTTTTACCTCACGAAAATTACACGCTATACGGTATACCTACAACTTACTTAGTATACCTAGTATCCCGTTGTCAAGTAATTGTATTGTAGAGGGCAAGGTTTGCGCATGCGCACTAGTATCTAAATGAGTTAGACACTGTTTTGTCGGTGTCCATGTGATTTAGAAGCCCTCAGGCACTAGTAGTACCCTCGCTATGCTCGGGATCTAAATCAGTGCCTTTGGGCTTCTAAATGCCATAGACACCTCCAAAACAGTGTCTAACTATTATTTATATGCGAGCTAGAATGATGTAATTCCTGCCTTAATTGACAAGTGTGTCAAAATAATTACACCAACCCCTAATTGGCAGGATGATGACTCCTCCACCTCAAAGGCCATAAGAGGTATCTACGAGGACGTAGAAATAATGATGTGTCGTGGACACGAGGGAAGGTCTCATCTCAACCAGTTGCAAACGCTGATGAAAATGAAAGCGTTCACCTCTACAATGTTTACAAGTCATCAGAAGCACATTGCAGACATAAAGAACGAGCCCTGCTCCTGTTCTGGAAAAAAGCACAAGAAAGGCTGCGGATGTTTCACTGACCAGTTCATCAGAAACTCCAGAAATTTGTTTTCCAAAATTCTGTCGAACAGTGAGTCCAAAGAGGAATTTGAAAAAAATACCCGTAGTCTCTACCATCATGCAATTGATGAACACGTGTGGGTTGGCGGATCTTGCGACTTTCACGCCCTAATAGTGTGCAGCTGTGGAGAGTGCCCCGACAAAACAAACTTTGTGTGCAAGGGACGAGAGTACCACACACGGGATAAGCTGACATGTCCTTTCCATATGATGGCCTACAGGACGGAGATTGAGCACAGGGCTCGAAAGTCATCATCGCTGATCCACCCAGAACTCAAAGCAGGGCACACGAACTCGATGGAATCATCACACAACATTCTAATTCGATTTAGGCCGAAGCACATCTCCTTGGAAAAGCTTCACTACGAGCTCTCCACAGAGCTGGGCCTCCTTCAAGCCAACCTTACCTCAATGAGAAAAAACAAAGGACCTCATTACAACTGGATTCCTGTGCTGTACCAAAGGTTGGGGCTGCCCCTCTATACAGGAATTGAGGATGCTCTGGAGAAGTACGGAAAAGCCAGAGACAAGCAATTGAGAGAAATCAAAGAGGATAAGCACAAGAAGAGAAGGATACGATATAAGGTCAAGAGAAAGATGGACGGGGAAGAAAGAAAAAATTGGTCAAAGAAACTCGGCGATACATACGGTCGTGAATGGAGGAGAAAGAGAACAGAGAAGGATCAAGCTGCCACGAAACTCTGCAAGTGTGGCTCCAGCGAACACAGAAACAAATCTCACAGAGACTGCCCACTGAACAAGCGACACGCAAGCAGGTCAGAGTTGTAATGAGATTTTAAAACAACATGCAGACATGCAAAAAATATTGTGTCCAGTTAATAAATATGATTGAATCACACCATTGCATGGATCTATACAATTTACTGATGTCCGGGTTTCTTATTTACATGCAGGGATGCCAGGAGTCATCCTAAATCAGAGAAACAAGGACCTTCTTCAGCTGAATCAAACGAGTGAGTAATACGTACACATGAATGCATGTGTATACTAACAGAAGCAATGTGTAATAGACATAAATGTACAGCAGCCGCCACAATGGGATTTTGTGGTGTGATTGTGATAACATGCTTGCTATAAATATTTTTACAACACAGAAACAATGGGACAGACGCTAGTGTGAACAGGGACAGCAGTGAAAGCGACTTCGAGGATCAAATTTTGCACGCAGAACGAGGCGAATGTATCTGCCCAAATCCCAAAGCACACAAGAGAGACTGCCCAGCGGGCAATAGGAACCGTGGGAAAAGGCTCTTCCAGCCTATCAAACCTGGAGACAAGGTAGCCATCCACGTTACGAGGTTGTCTGGGAAACACCTTGTCTGTCGCATTGCTCAAGTGACCAACAAGCGATACACACTCCATTCCAAGCGAGGGACCCTATTGAAGCGATTTGGAGGAAGTGAGCTACACAAATTGGAGGAAGACGAAGGATACGAGATTCCCCTCGACAACTGGCGCCAGAGCGAGGTCGTGTCAACCAGAGCACTGCAGGAAGAAGACATGGTGAGCTGCTCGTGTGCAATCGACACTCCAGACTATCTGTACGTGGAGGACGATGATTCAGAAGAGGACCCAGACACACAACAGGGTGATAACACTATTAAAACATCCATATACTGTCTGTCATCAACTGACATCAACAACATTGATAGACCCACTGGATGGCTGAATGACATCGTCATCACTGCAAGCCAACACCTTTTGTACCAGCATTTCCCGCACATCGAAGGCCTACAGCCTCCTACACTCCAAGCGATTAGAGGATTCAATGTGAACACAGGAGAATTTGTTCAAATTCTAAACGTGAGCAATACGCACTGGTGTGTTGTGTCTACTGTTGGCTGTAGCCCGGGGCAAGTAAACGTCTACGACACCCTGTACCACAGCGTTCAGAAGTCAACGATTCCAATTATAGCAAGCCTGATGTTATGCACCTTACCCAACCTCACAATCAACATGATGGACGTCGGTCTACAGAGAAACGGCTCTGACTGTGGTGTGCTAGCTATCGCCATTGCCTATGACTTGTGTGCTGGGAACGATCCGTTGGCCGTGGTGTACGAGCACACATCCACAAGACAACACCTGAAGGAGAGCCTCAAGAAGTGCTTCCTTGATCGCTTCCCAATAAGGAATTTGAGGACCTCAACAGGTGTGATCCACGCTGAGCATGTCTCCCTGTACTGCACATGCAGAATGCCCGAGGAAAGCATCGAAGACGATCCTATGGCAGAATGTGATGTTTGCAAGGGGTGGTATCATCGATCGTGCTTGAGCATTCCCAACGAAGTGTTTCAAGTTGATGGCGTCGAATGGAAGTGCGAGGCATGCACAGAACAATCATAACTCTAATAATAGACTGCATGTATATAATTAATAGAATTGCAATATGGGATTAATAGCACAAGTAACCATACTATTGATTTCTAATCGTGAATGATGAAGTTCTCTGCAGTTTTTATTAACATTTTCGGCCACGGGAGTTATTCGAAAACAATACGTTGTCGTTGACAGCGTGCAATTTTGTCCTCCCCCGGGACACCCCTGAATTAAACGCTTCCCCCTCCCAGCTAAGAATCCTGTATGAAACCCTGTTAAATGAAAGCACCGCAAGTGCTGATGCCTCGGTGGAGATACCAGAGCTATACATAACATAAAGCTCTACTAATACTAAATAGCTTTTATACATACTCCTAGTATTTACCATAAAAAGTTCTATTATACTGCATGTAACAGCGGCAATTGACTATGCGGCTTAGCAACCAGATGATATTTTCCAAAAGGGGGTGAAATGGCGGAAAGAGTGTAGCAACGTTATGACTAAATGTAAAAACTGATAAGAAGCTGTACGTAAATGCAGCACTATACAAATCTAGACATAGGCTTGAAACCCGTCCTCCCTTCTTTTGGGTGGACGGGCAACGGTTAGGGTTAGAGGCGTATATAGGAGCAGTATGGAAGCAATATCACCCCATCATGCATTTTGTGGTTTGCAGGACAACTCTCACACGGCAACTTGCCAGTATTGGTGCTGCGTGAATGCTAGATAGGGCTGCAACCCGTCTCCCTTTTTGGAGGCGGACCACGCCCATCTACCCCCTACCTTGGGCAGCAGCCATTCCATTGAGGTTCTTCTCAATAAAGAGATGAGGTCCATCCCAATCACAATCCTCAGACCACCGCCTTTGGGTATCACAAATGAATGAGTAGCCAGCCCAGCAGACAATGGTGGAGACACTGCTCTGCCCTCAGGGGTTGTCTTGTGTTGGAGAGAAGACACAATAATATACATATAACCTCCAATACGTGTATTTTTACCCTCCAATGCACGTGTACTTCCTCACCTGTGATACTCTGTAGAGTGCTGTCTTTGTCTATTTAGCACTGCCCTAAGGTATAGTATAGTAGCTAGCTACCTGGACCCTAGGCCGTACTTATTTGTATAAAAAATTATTTGTATTTCTATATAAAGCACAGAGCCCAGCCCCTTTTTTCTGAGCTGACCTCTGACCCGTTTTATCTCGCTGACCTCTGAACTCCAGTACTACGTCATCCGGATGCCCAGCCCATCTGACCTCTGACCCAGACATGTCGTCATCCGGATTCTCATTTGCAAGCCCAACCCTTTTCCAAACTGACCTTCATACCTAGCACCCTTTACCCACTCACCAGACCACGCCCAGCTACTTTCGGCCTTCATATCTAGAGAACCAAGCAAGGCACTGAAAATCCAAGACCAGCACTAGAGAGCACTAATCAAGGTCTATCATCAGGTATATTAAAACATTTGCCGTAAATCGGATCGCTGGCTATACCTTAATTTTGAGCGACCTCGGACAACCGCGGTTTTGTGTGAACACATGCGGCGGTGACTATTACTGGTAGCGGCCACATTACTAGGCCTTTACCCACTCGCCAGACCACGCCCAGCTACTTTCGGCCTTCATATCTAGAGAACCAAACAAGGCACTGGAAATCCAAGACCACCACTAGAGAGCACTAATCAAGATCTATCATCAGATATATTAAAAACATCTGCCGTAATCGGATCGCTGGCTATATAGCCAGCGATCCGATTACGGCAGATGTTTTTAATATTTAAATAATTTTATATTATATTTTTTAATATTTAAATAATTTTTAATATTTAAATAGACCTGACCTATTTTTAATAGACCTGAGGGGAGGGTTAGTAACAATGAACAAAGGACCATACGAGTACGTCCGGTCCGGGTGGTACAGTATTTAAAACACGCACTCAAAGTAATGCCACATTCAAACAATTAAACAGCAGACGCCCTCACTGCAACGCGATCACCCACTCACTTGTTAATGTGCTGGCTGCACTCTCCTGGTCTGTGTGACCACCCTCCAGGTCTCCTGAGAGTAGAGCCATCACACTCTCAGACCGGAGGGGAGGGTTAGTAACAATGAACAAAGGACCATACGAGTACGTCCGGTCCGGGTGGTACAGTATTTAAAACACGCACTCAAAGTAATGCCACATTCAAACAATTAAACAGCAGACGCCCTCACTGCAACGCGATCACCCACTCACTTGTTAATGTGCTGGCTGCACTCTCCTGGTCTGTGTGACCACCCTCCAGGTCTCCTGAGAGTAGAACCATCACACTCTCAGACCTGAGGGGAGGGTTAGTAACAATGAACAAAGGACCATACGAGTACGTCCGGTCCGGGTGGTACAGTATTTAAAACACGCACTCAAAGTAATGCCACATTCAAACAATTAAACAGCAGACGCCCTCACTGCAACGCGATCACCCACTCACTTGTTAATGTGCTGGCTGCACTCTCCTGGTCTGTGTGACCACCCTCCAGGTCTCCTGAGTAGAGCCTCACACCCTCAGTCACATAATACCTGAGGGGAGGGTTAGTAACAATGAACAAAGGACCCTCAGAAAAAAGCATACAAAGGGGTTGTAAATGGTAAGCAAATAAACACATCCTCTACTCTACTAGAGTGGGTATTTGGTAGAGTGCAACAGTCACACTGAGCCAAAACAGACGGTAAAGATCCACTAGATAATAAACATTAAGTGAGACATGACTGCACAGTACTCACCGATTTTGTAGCTGGTCACGAGTTCCTTCGCTACTTGTTCCCCTCTCTCCGATCTTACTGAGATGATCAGCCAGCTCCCTCCATGTTGGTCCAGACGCTCCAAATGACAGTTCTTCCTGGATACTGAACTCATCAGGGAGGTTGTATAAAGACGAGGAGAAAAGTGTGCGAGCCACAGGATCCTTGCCAGTCCTAACCCTAATTACGAGTGGAGTGTAACCCTCAAAATAACGACATAATGAATGGCTATATACAACCTAGGGTTTTCCTCTGTGCTGCCCAGGTAAAAGCTCAATAAACGCCCATGTATGGGCGTGGCACTGTGGGTGGTAGACACGTGGAACTAGTGGGAAGCATGGCAGCATAGATACATGTGTACTATGGAGCCAGGTAGAGCAATACTTACGGTGTGTGACCTCTGTAGGCCTCTGTAGGGAAGAAGGATTCAAAGTACTGCTAACTGAATAGCTAGCCATACTTCAGTTTGTTAGCCACGTGTTCAAATAAACGCCCTCACATTAATCTACACCCACTACCGGATGTTCAATAACCGCCCGTTTCGCCCATCTCGTTTAAACGCCCTCTGCCCTCTCCTCTCTACAGACTTCTCTTAGGAAATAAACGCCCGGGCGTTTAATCAAGCAAATACAGTACTCACCTTGCTCACCTTCACCTTACTCACCTCCTTCACAGGAGGAGAGTGCCTTTGACCTGTCGCAGAGTCCTAACCACATTTAGGAGACACGTACATTACACACTACACTACACTACACTACACAATTATTATGACAAAGACTGGTATACAATAAATGCAGTATAGTATGTATGGTTGGTGAGTTGAAGTGCGGTCAATCATGCATTAGTGAAGTATAATTATACGTACATACGTACGTACAGTGCAGTGTGCGCATGAGATGGTCATGGCTGGTTGCACTTCAACTTCTAACTGCTGCTAACTGCTGCTAACCAACCTGAACGGTGGCACACATGAGGGGGTGGCAGCTGTATACAAGTACACATGTACGTATGCCACAACAATTATACAGTACATATGACTATATGACAGTTGTTTCATTCAACAGGGCACAGCAACTAACTTTGATCGCACAAGATCAATCAATCGATTGATCAGATGTTTGTGGACCAAAATCCATAGTCGCTTACCTTGCTGTAGTGTAGATCTAGTGTAGATCTAGGAGCGCTTGCAAACTGCTTCGACTATATAAAAAGCACTCGACCTCTCTGGCCCCCCCCCAGTCATCCTGATTATGGCCGCGGCTTAGATGGCAAGCCCCGGATTGATTCGAATAGCCGCTGCTATTATTACAGTGGCCGCGGCTTTCCCCATTCATCCGGATCATGGCCGCGACTTTAGATGGCAAGCCCCGAATAATCCGCGGATTGATTCGAATAGCCGCGGTTATTTATTATAGTGGCCGCGGCTTGCCCATTCATCCGGATCATGGCCGCGACTTAGATGGCAAGCCGCGGATTGATTCGAATAGCCGCGGTTATTATTACAGTGGCCGCGGATTCATCCGGATCATGGCCGCGGCGTAGATGGAATAATCCGCGGATTGATTCGAATAGCCGCTGCTATTATTACAGTGGCCGCGGCTTGCCCCATTCATCCGGATCATGGCCGCGACTTAGATGGAAAGCCCCGGATAATCCGCGGATTGGTTCGAATAGCCGCGGCTATTATTCAGTGGCCGCGGCTTGCTTCGGACTTATTAGAGTGCCGATCCTTTCTTGCCCCGTAGTTCTCGAGCTAGAGATGTTCAGCTCTCAAGAGTTGTACTGATGGATTAATCACGTCCTACTAAGTCAGCAGAGCCACTTTTTAGAGCAAAACAGATTCTGTGACATCATAATACGACACGTGACGTCACTTTTGATCATGTGAGTTGTCCTACCTTAAAGGAAGCCTAAGTGATCTATTATAGGTAGTATTTCACGAATGGTGATATTAACAGGAAGGTTTCCATATGCTGATTCAGCAGTTTCGAATTATGAACGCCCTCCATATTTTTATTCATGTCCACATGACCATGGTGTACTGTATAAGCAAGTTTAGATCTGATTTTATGGCTGAGTTAGTGGCTCATAGTATGGCTTCATCGTTTGGAGGAGGCTTGCACAACATGGGCAATACATGCTTTGCAAACTCTGTACTTCAGGGTATGTTTTATACATCTCGTATACAGAAGGTATTGTGTGATGAACGAGTACCACATGGTAAGGAGAATATTAATAATGCACATTCAATTGTTCATGTAAAATTTGTAACAGACATAGTCAGGGAAGTGAACAGTTATGCATGGTGTGCACACTTAAAAGCCTGTACGACGAATGTCAGACGAGATCCCAAGTTCATCCCAAGTTCATCCCTCTGGCATATACTCTCAGCTGAAAAGTAAGGAAGGAAATAATGACATTGTACGTTAGTGCATACAAGCTGCTTACTTTTTATTGAATATACCGAAGGTTTGATGCATCACTGGCAGCCATGCAGGTAATCAAGAAGATGCTCACGAGTTCATGTTGGCAATTCTTGACAGAATAAACAGCCACCTAGTTGTAGACGAGAAGTAAGTGAAGTAAGTGTAGATATTAATTACACTCAGTCAGTATTGCAAACATCACATGCACAGCATGACTCAGTCAGCAATGGATAAAGTAATGGCAACTCTCTTATCGACCACTGGTATGCTTTAAATATTGATAGTACGTGACTATACTTGTTCCTTCAGTTAAATGCAGTGAGTGTGAGCAAGTTTCTACTACATCTATGGTTTCTAGCCACATTCTAATTGTACGTAAGAATAATAATTATAGGGAATTATAATGATCACAGGGAGAAAGTATAGAGAAGTGCATTGAAGCTACTTTTAGCGAGGTGCACCTCAGTGGGTGTAATCATGTAACAGGTATAATTATTAGAAGATTATAAGAGACGTGTGAAAACACAAAACATTATCCTTCAGAGTACAAAGGTACACAATGTAGGAAATGAGTGTATCTCACAAGGTGAGATGGTTGCCTATCATATAAAAACTTTTATTTACATACTATATGTCATTAGAATTGATACTACAGGGGCGGATACAGGAAAAACAAAAGGGGGGGGCTAGCTAGAAAGGGGCGAAGCCCCGTAGGAGAGCCGCCCAGGGCAGCCTCGCCGGAGGCGATTTTTTTCAAGATTTGACCTTTGAACTTTCATATTAATGAGTAGAATACGTTGACCTCTGCACTTACTTTTAATACTATGGTGATACTGTACTGATCAGATGTACGTACGTAAGTACAGCTAGCTAGCTAGCTAGGTACGTCCAGCTAGCTACCCTAGATCCTTTATACTCCTAGTAGCTGTTGTCTAGCATCTCTCAAGTGATTTCAAGTGAGTCTACAGATGCATAATTGGTGGTAAAATTGTTGTAGAGTCAGACTACAACACATGGTAGTTTTTTCAAAAGGGGGGGGCTTCAGCCCCTCAAAATCCCTCAAAATCACCCCTGGATCCGCCCCTGTACTACTGTGCTGCAAGGATGTACCTACACTGCATTAGGGTATGTAATGGTGGTAAGTACGTTCAAGAATCTGAGATAAAGGGTAACTTGCCTGATGAAGTGGTGGACGAAGATTTGATCAGTATCCAATCTTACTTCTCTAAGAAACTCCTGGATAAAAAAGGTACAATAATTTGGTATTGATTATTGCTCTTCTTAGTTCAAGCAAAGAGAACAGAATGGAAAGAGAACAGAATGGAAATGTGGAGCCATTACGTCAAAGTGGAACATGGTTATGTGTGATTCATGTTTTGTCTGGTATCATTGGTAAGTTTGGGACCGAAGAATAAAAATTAATGTAGCTACTACATACATTTTTAATAACTATCTCTTGTATAGGTCTTGCACTGACATTGAAGTAGAGAAGAATACTCCTTCAGAAGATACAGATTGGTACTGCAGGAACTGTGCAAAGAAAATCAGATTTTTATAATAATAAATTTTATTTAATATTAATTTTTGTAGACTACTTTTTACTATCTATTCCATAGCCCTCCATCTTCTTACCTTCTTCACAGTACACAGTAGACTGGAGTAGTGTAGATGAGCTAGTACAGTCTCAGTGTGTCAGCATATGGAAACCTTCCTGTTATTAGTCGCTTTCGTCTTTCACTTAGTATTCGTCTGTATCGATCTAAGGCTTGATCCAACTTATTAGTAGCCTTATAAGAAGCTTTCCTCCTTTAATTTAGTACTGGTATCATTGCCATTGTGCTTAGTAGTAACAGGCCTGATGGGATGGGTGATCACATCATGGAGGGCCCAAGGAAACTGCGTGGAATTGTCGTATAACATTTATATTGATGGTTCCCCCAGATGGTGGTAAGTGTCGGAGGCCTGAGAAACGCTAGTCTATTGGCTAGGATGTAAGTGACATTGATATTGTGTCTATCTTAACTTACTACTTATCTGTAGGTTGTTATGGAGTGTTTATGAGGACAAGTGGCACGGGATACGTACATCTAAAGAAACAAGAGTGGATCTGCGCCAAGCTAGCTAGCTAGATAGCTGCTCTTTCTAATGTATTTCTGTTGCTAAATTATGTTTGTTAAGAAGTGGAGCTATAATATACCTGGCTCCTCTTGATGATTGTAAGTACTGGGCTGATGAAATAGTCCTGTACAAGTTGTCATCTTTTATTTGTTAAAAATAATTAACAATAATAGGGAAATTCCCAGGGAATTTCCCCTCACGTAGACAGTAAATTTCATTGTAAAAATGAACGTTCGGTGAGTTTCTTCAACGTCCGCGCTTGACCTGTTTAAAGCTTCGTAGAGACCCAAATTTTTACAGGTAGGTAGAGGAAGGGTTGAAGTTAGCACCTGTGAAAAAAAAATTTGTTGCCCATGTTTTTCATTTCTACTAAATTGGCCTATAGCTTAATTTAATTATTGCCGCGTTAAGGTCCGTTTTCATTGGCCCTGTCACATTTGACTCATTTGACTCTGACAATCGCGACTGATTATTATCACCAAGTCAACTCTGCACAAGCAACTCTGCACAAGTCAACTCTGCACGCACAAACTGAATGATGGATTGTCAGCAAATTAAAAATTAATGATTAGGCTGGTTTCCAAGACACCATGAGGTACAGCCTTCATCTCGTTTTTTTAAGGTGCTTCGCCAGTAGCCCACATGCACCCAAAACTCAGTATAAATAATTATACTGAGTTGCGATTGTTCGATTCAAACACATGTAACCTTACACATGTAACCTTACACGAACATCGTACATTGTACAAGTTACCATTCATGGGGTTTGGGAATGTGCAGTTGTCGCAACATCTCAATCTGTCACGTCTTTTGATACTTTTGGCAAGGGCCGGGCCGGGTCAAAGTAATCGAACCTCCGACAAATTATTCTCCACATACCGTCTCACAGTATCAACTTCTCTCATCTTGTAGCCTTCCGCTGTGGAACATTAGATGGCTTCCAGTACATAGTGGAAGCTCCACCTCTTCCTGCTCTACCACACTCCTGAAAGTAGTCATCAATTGACCCATAGTGGATCGTCTGAGTGAGGCCAACACAATCGATTCCCATGCCTAGAGCCATCGTAGCAAACACAACACGAACAACGCCATCAACATTCGTCAAGCTGGTTATTATGACATCCTTGTTGTGCTGAGGAGTTTTAGAGTGATACATTCCAAACAATCTGAAGTCACTTAACTTTGGAGATCCTCCCTCAAATCTGCCTGATGGTCACAACACTTGTACTGTCGAGGAGAGTTTTTCCTTTATAAACATTGTTTCCACAAACCCTGCAGAATTTCTGTAGTGCTGAGTGGTGTTCTCCGCTCATTACAAGCTGACATGTACAAAAATTACCTAAAGTTTAATATGCTATATCTATTGAATAAAAAGTGTGACAGTCCTATGTTTACAAAAATACAAAACTACTACATCTACTTTGGTTGTTGCAACAAACTGTTTGTACTGGTAAAATTCTGTGTTGATAGGAGACCGCTTTGATTTGGTTTACTCTAACCACTAATTTACAACATGGCTAACTACAAGCAAGCAACCACCTGTATGCGCACTACCATGTGCTTTATTTTTAGACTGCGCACTGGTCATTAACTTCTTATGTAATGTTTAATAATCATTTCCATGACAAAAATAGTGCACAAAAATCTAAAAAAAGAACAGTAAGTTCAGACGAAAAAAATGGTACATAACCACACCCACTTTTCATAATAAGTCCTTGATTCGAATATTAAACTAAGTGACCAGCTTGAAACGGCTGTGTGGAGGGAGAAATAACTTCCATAGGATTACTCAGTAGAGCAGAAAGAAAGCAGACTAAAACAGTCAACTAGAGCACTAAAGTGCAAACCCTCGGCTGGTGACATGATTATAAAGAAACCATGCAGTGCATTGCCATATAGTGATGTTGTTATTATAGTGATGTTGTTGTTATCTTGCACAGCAAGCAATAAAACTAAACCAGGCACACTATAGATATGATATATGCACTGAGGATTAGGATCACAGCAAAGAAGCCTGGAGGTGCATGGAGTAGCAGTAGGAGTTAGTGACCCTGACCCTGTTCTTGGTACAGGATCACTTCAGTTATAAGTGTTCAAGCTACATTTTGCTCGCTTTTTCGCTTTTATTAGACAACGTAGACAACGAAGCTTTTAACATCGAAAGCTGCCACTATCAAAAGTACTAACTTGTTGTATGGAGGCACATCAAAGCTTGTTCAAGCTTCTTAGCTTTTGCTCGACAAAGAAGCTTTAACACTGCCACTATTTAAACCAAGATATTGTTGTGTGCAGGCTATCCATGGTGAGTATATATACCTGTGACCAACAGACTACTATACCCGTGGCCGCCCACGCGCGCCTCAGGTAATGAACGTTGTTCACAAGTCTCAACGTGCAGCTATAGCACGTACAGTAAGTCTTACTGTTCTATCTATGATGAAACTGAGCTAGACTACGCCTGTTGAACATAAGCGCCACCGCACATAATTTAAGCGCTAGCTTGGGCTGAACGCAATTTTTTGTGCTGTAATTATATCAATTACGGTATAATACAGTGCATGATAGTGATGTTGTTATCATGATATGTATGACTTGCACAGCAACTCCGGAGCAATAAAAAAAACCCACAATCGTGACGTAAGGTATTCTCCCACGCATTCAGAGTGCATTCAGAGTACTGTACTGTACACTGTGCTGTGAGTCAGATCAGCCTAAGCTAATACTATAGACTATAGCATGTAGAAAGACACAAGAAAAGCAATCTAGACTAGTAGATCATCTAGCTAAGCCTAAGGTATAGCTAGTTCCAGTCCTTGTCCAGCTTGCTGCAGGCAAAGTTTTATTAGTCAGCGTGGGTAGGCCATCATCTCTAGTCCTTCTACCACGGCTCTCCTTTTTCCTAACTCAACGTCTATTTCTTTCTTATTCCTCCAATTAACTTATTCCTCTAATTAATACCGTACTTTAGTAAATTGAACGAGTGATAAAGAGAGTGATAAAGAGAACAGAACAGAAAAAAAGAAAAAGGAGAGCCTGTGTGTATTATAGGTACTTCTGACATTAAGTACCTGACATTTGCATGTGCTTTTCTTTTCCTTGCATCTTTTCCTTGCATCTGGTTGCACACACCTCCTCATCTGCTACTTAAAGTGCAAACTGCACACTGTAGTGTGCAACCAGTTTCCCAATACGTGTGCGACAGTCACACTAATGCACCTGGTGTGGTCTGCTTTCGCAATTTTCGTTTCAAGACTTTCAGGCGATTAACCCTTTCCTTGTTGAAGCCGTCATATGACGGCCACTCTAGTGGTCATTATCAAAAATTCGCTACGCTGTAGGTACCAGCACATGCGCATTGAGCTGCTCTGTCACGTTTGCCGTTTGATAATGTTTCGTAGTACACAGCTAAATTTGATATGCCTCGTTCATGGATTCAGTCTCGCATGGGTTTTACTAAACGGATGGGAACTACTACACGACCTCCAATCCCACCAGAACTGTACAAGGAATGTTAATGGAGTACTTGAGGGGCATCAAGGACAAAATAAAGAAGTTCAATATTCCTGTGCTTAATGCCGACCAAACTCTATCATCTTATATTCTCTGCGCACTTAAGGCCCGGGTCCAGATTTCAACACCAAAATTTACACTATGTTCATACTGCTGTATTATTTGCAATATACAGTGTATGCTGCATTAAAATGATCCAAAATAAAGCTCAATGTTTTCTTTTTCCAAAAAACTAATTAGCTTAATTCAATTATGCTAATTAGTCCCATAAATGGTGATGACGTCATGGCACTTTCAGAAAGAGAAGTGCAAATACGGCGTTGAAGATGCCAAGATCAAGCTTCAAAAACAAGGCTAGATGAACATCTCATAGCTAGGTACTAGTATCCTTGATGGGAAGAGTAGGAGTTATTGTATTCTTGAGATACACAAAATAGCCTACCTCTAGAGTGGCTGTCAGAGCTAAAGAAGCTAGCATAGCTAAGAAAGTTTTGGACATTTTTACTTCCCATCAAGGAAACATAATCATAACAACATACTCTATCTTTTGAGGGCCTAAACAGCTACTCTTACCTTGTTTAAGTCCGCCGTATTTGTTGCCAAAGATAATCTATAATAGTTCTAGCAGCTAGCTAAGCAAATACATTGACCTTATGACGTCACATGCAATGAATAACATTAATAAACATTATGAATCTCATTAACACTACATGATCTACATGATCTACATAAAATGTTGGCAATGAATAAAATTAATCTTATCAGTGCCTGACCCAGGCCTTAACTGCGCAGAGTTTCTGTTGGAAAGATAACGATGGCCAAGAGTGGATCAAAATCAATGTTTAACTGATAAGCGTAATATTTTTGTTGTTACCTTGGCTGGTGATTTTTTTTGCCACTACAAATTATATATCAAGGAAAGACTACAGAAACATTGGTCCAACGAGACAGAAACTCTGAAATTGATAGATGAAGTGATTAATCCTTACGTGGTAAAGAAGAGAGCAGAGTTGAAACTAGACCTAACACAAAAGGCCTTGGTTATATGGGATATGATAAAAGTAATGGAAAAGTTGCATTCGTTACATTGTGAATTTGTTCCTATACCTGCCAACATGACATATATTTCAGCCTCTGGATCTAACGAGGCTGGATTTAACTGTGAATGGATCATCAAAGAATTATATGAAAAATAAATTCATTACCTACTATAGTGACGCTGTCAAAAAACAACTTGATGATGGAAAAGCTCTGGATGATATTGATGTGGATTTTAAGTTGACTACCATGAAGCCACTACATGCTCAGTGGCTTGTGAGTATGTATAACTTCTTCACTACAGAGAAGGGAGCACGTATAATTTTAAAAGGATGGAAGAAGGCAGAAATAGTTGGCATTGTGGATGAAAGTATAACTATTCCAAGTGAAGACCCTTTTATTACCATATACACCAATACTAGTTAATTCTACTGTACTGTATTTCTGTGCTCACTTATCACCTGCATAGGAAACATGATAACATTAATTAATACAATGTCATTTCAATTTCATAGACTGGCGACGCCGCCCTCGGCGCGTGTAGCTACACGCGCTCGAGGTCATTTCAAATCGCTAAAATTAGTACCCGCCAAATGCAGTATCTCAGCAAACCGCTAAAATTAGTACCAGCCAATAATACCAACCTTAAGCCGTGATGATAATTATGGTAGGGATATAATTATAACTGCATGATTGGTTAATGCAACAACTGAAGAAGTTAAGGGTCAGTATAATCACTGATGGGGGGGGAAAGGTTTGAGATGGGTCGTACGCTGGAGATGGTGTTTGATACGATGAATGTGGTATGTAGCTGGTGCTGGAGTGAGGAAACGAAGGAGGACTACTAACCATGTTCATGTTCATCATTGTTCATCATCTGAGACATAAAACCCATCATCATGTTTGCATGCGTTCCTCGTGATTTCGCTCCTCTTGCCTCTCTTGCCTCCTTTTCCTCTCAATTTCTGCCTCTAGCTTCACTCTCTTCAGTTCCCTCTCTTCTGCCTTCTCCTCCATATCACAAATGATTGTGATGAGCTCTGAAGAGGTGCTCGACTTAGTGGAGCGTTTTCTTTTTTGTGCTATACATTAATTGAAAACAAACAATGTTATCATTCCAAACACCTAGGTAATGAAGCAGGCGTAGGGTACCTCCTTCAATTACTAGATCACTATCATGAGTCCCACCTCCACCACCTGCTATATCTTCACCGTGCGAGTAATCTTGTGCAACCAAATATAATTATTACGTCAAGTGCTTAAACATTATACCTTCAGTGTCATGCGCTAGTGAATGTTGTGGTTGAGACACACCAGAATCAACCTACATTAAAGCACTGGGCAATGCTGCAGTTGAGTATATTCCACACTACAATAGCTATATACCATTACAATAGCTATATATATACACGTACATGCATGTAGATTATAGCGTGGTTCCCTTACCATCGGTAGTATCAGTATTGCTGTGGAGGTTTTGATGCTGCTCTTGTGTCCTCATAAAAAGGACAGGTTGACCTGCCCTGACCAGTTATTCGATTATTGTCTTTAACCTAGCTATAGTAATACCTTTCTATACCTTTCTATACTTGTTGTGTGAGGTTCTTTATTTTAGTCCTACATTGCTCCCAAGTCCAGTTGTATCCAAGGTCTTGGAGATCTCTAGACACTTTCAGGAAGATGTCTCTGTTCCTCTTTACAGAGTCTAGCTTGCTCTGGACATCCCATATAGCGCGTGTAGCCTCGCTGTCCCAACCACAAGCACTGCTCTTCCTCTTCTGCTGCATCTCCATGGCCATGTCTGCCTAATCTAGTAGATCTATAGCTAGCTAGAGCACCTGCACGTGCAAGGCTGCATAAAAATTCATTGATAATACTGTGCAATGCGCATTCAATCCTCCTCTGGGATTGGGTCAAAGCAGTTGTAATTCGAATTCGCGCAATGCGCATTGGGTGTGGACACACTCAATTCAGTTTGAGTGTGGACAGGCCTTAATATGGCTGGACGATTGAAAAACTCACTGGGCCACATGAATGAAGCATTTGCTCGCTGAAGGAGCAGAACCTGCTGCCTTTGAGAAGAAGGCATTTTCGACCTGGTGACCTATGCTGAGCGGCACAAGAATGCTCATATGTGAGAGATTTGCACAATCATACTCCAACCTGGAAGAGGAAAGATGTACAGCTACGAAACTACGAAGTCCAGACAATACGTCAGCTGGAGGCCCTCAGATTGATTGTGACAGGCACAGCTGGCACAGGGATGCGCTGTTAGGTGACACCCTCAAGGTCTCCACTTGGGGTCTCCGCTCCAAGTGGGGTAGCAATGCAGAAGGTAAACAGATGTGCATACAACTCCTGGTTGGAAATTATCGTTGCCTATGCATTCTCGATGGATCAATGAGCACAACCTTATGAAGTTACGTACTATAATGTCATCACAAGTTATTGTAATAATTATTATCGAGACCTGCCAATGCTTATGGATACGGGGATTAGCAATGTAAAATTAATGTAAAATTAATGTGAGTGATGTGAGTGACGTATCTTGGTCGTATATTAACCGAAGTGAATATTCGCATATTTTGTTTAAAAAATTTATAACTCATGAACCGTATATTAAAAACACTTGTAACAAAGTTCCACAGGTAGACTGTCGCATCATCATTGTTGCCTAGCAACCAACCAACCACCACCCCACAAATAACAATTGTTAACAAAAATACAATTGTTAACAAAAATTCATCAAAGTGACTGAACACATGATATAAGTGTTCAGAATGTTCTCACGGTGACTCAGGACTCAATCAGGATCTGCAGAAACTTGTATTTGAGGTTCTATCGGCAGACGCCCTTTTCCCGGGAAATATTTTCTTCGCCTACACACAGGTTTACAAGTGGCTCATGATGTCCACTGTTGTACTAACTAGCCTAAACAAACCTATAGAAGCTACAAATGCTACTCTATAGTGACTTACCAGGTTCAGGAAGATGGTCCACCTCAAGTGCGTCTTCCTCAGGATTCTCAGGCTCTTTCTTTTTAGCTTGACCTCTCTGAAAGGAAGCTTCCTACCTAGCTATGATCCCAGTCACTGTCCTCTCACTCATACTCATAGGCATCGATATTCTATTCTCACTCTCTAGCTTCCCTAGAACCTCCCTGAAGTTGTACTACGAAGAACGGTCACTTTTCTTTCAACGATTCTGATTGAACCGTACCTCGAAGCAAAATATTAAAAATACCACGTGGAAGAGCAGCTCAATGTGCATGTGCTGGTACCTGCAGTGTGCGCATAGCTCCAACACAGCTTGCACAATGACTTTTTGAAATTTATCAGTAGCCATGCCGACTATAGCGGGGAAAGGGTTAAACGACGACGAATGTGTGTTGTCATTGCGTATCTATGAGAGCAGCTCAGCTGCAAATGCTGACTATGTAGGTATAACACCATAGATACATAATTATGCTTCAGTGCGCATGCGCATGCCCACTTGCAAATTATATACATTAGACCAAATTATTCAGCTGTATGTGGTAACACATACATTTAACGGAACGTTCTGCCGTTCTGCCGCTGTCCTCCGGAGACGACCCCCACTAGAAATCTATGGGCGAACAACTAGGCCTGGTACTAGTTGTCTGCGCATGCGTCAGTCGTTCGTCAGATTCTGACGAATGGATATTCTCGTTCACTTTCGTGACATTTATATTCGTGTACTATCGTGTACTAGAAGTCAGTTTTATCATTATTGGAATCGGCTCTTAGCTGAAGCTTCTCTCTTCTCTGAAGCTTAGAAAACATTGACTGAACAACAAGGGAAGAGGTATAAAGCTTTGTCAAGCTTGTTAAGGTCAGATATTTTTGTTTTTTGTGTGGGCCCTATGCTATTCAAGTCTTGTTCATGTTTGGTAAGATATATCTATATCTAGGTAGACTATAGTATCATCATTAATAATATGGTGGATCAAGTGAAGAGTGTGACTTGGTGCTGCCATCATCAGCTAGTCGACAATGACACTATAACTTGTTTAACTTGTTTAATACGATATGTATAGATCTACACTATAGATCTACACGTATTTAGAATGTCTACTTCTCTGTACAGGAGCAATGCTCTTGGCTATACTAACGGACGAGACTGGACAGTTTAAGGTAAGGGTTTAACCGTGTTTGGTTTCTTTTAATATTGTCCTATACTTACAGGACTGGAGTATGACCTGCTCGTTCGAGCGTTGGTGGGTAGCTCAGAGGCATCTACGTTTTCTTAAGCAAAGTTTAACTGAGTTACGAGTTGGGGCATAGAATCAGAGAAGTCCAGCAGCCTGCTAAATCACGTAATTTGAAGGCATTCAATCATCTTGAAGTTGCCCTGGGTCACTGTAATCGTGCTGCAGCACAACTGGCAACTCCCCAGGCCCTTGTGAAGCAGCTCCCTCTATGTGCATCTTTTGTGCTCACTCTGTGCATTTTCTGTGTACAAATTTCGATTATAAATATTTTTGCCGACCAACAAATACAATATGAAAATTTGACCCATGCGCAGACAACTAGTACCAGGCCTAGTTGTTTGCCTAACCGTTATAAAAGCGAAAACTCGGCCTGGGATCGAGGCTAGTACCGAACAGAAGTAATTAACATTAATTATAATTATAGCACTCTATATCATTTGTTAGTACATAATTCTTTCCCCTGTTCTTTAAACAAACGTTTATGCGCACCTACAGTGCTGCATCAAAACACCTGTACTGCTCCCCCATCACACCTTGTGTCACCCTAGTAAGTGTCACCCTAGTAATTTATACCTGCATGTATGGCAGAGGAGCGAAATCACGAGGAACGCATGCAAACATGATGATGGGTTTTATGTCTCAGATGATGAACAATGATGAACATGAACATGGTTAGTAGTCCTCCTTCGTTTCCTCACTCCAGCACCAGCTACATACCACATTCATCGTATCAAACACCATCTCCAGCGTACGACCCATCTCAAACCTTTCCCCCCCCATCAGTGATTATACTGACCCTTAACTTCTTCAGTTGTTGCATTAACCAATCATGCAATAATTATATCCCTACCATAATTATCATCACGGCTTAAGGTTGGTATTATTGGCGGGTACTAATTTTAGCGGTTTGCTGAGATACTGCATTTGGCGGGTACTAATTTTAGCGATTTGAAATGACCTCGAGCGCGTGTAGCTACACGCGCCGAGGGCGGCGTCGCCAGTCTATGAAATTGAAATGACATTGTATTAATTAATGTTATCATGTTTCCTATGCAGGTGATAAGTGAGCACAGAAATACAGTACAGTAGAATTAACTAGTATTGGTGTATATGGTATTAAAAGGGTCTTCACTTGGAATAGTTATACTTTCATCCACAATGCCAACTATTTCTGCCTTCTTCCATCCTTTTAAAATTATATGTGCTCCCTTCTCTGTAGTGAAGAAGTTATACATACTCACAAGCCACTGAGCATGTAGTGGCTTCATGGTAGTCAACTTAAAATCCACATCAATATCATCCAGAGCTTTTCCATCATCAAGTTGTTTTTTGACAGCGTCACTATAGTAGGTAATGAATTTATTTTTCATATAATTCTTTGATGATCCATTCACAGTTAGATCCAGCCTCGTTAGATCCAGAGGCTGAAATATATGCGTCGCGTCATGTTGGCAGGTATAGGAACAAATTCACAATGTAACGAATGCAACTTTTCCATTACTTTTATCATATCCCATATAACCAAGGCCTTTTGTGTTAGGTCTAGTTTCAACTCTGCTCTCTGCTCTCTTCTTTACCACGTAAGGATTAATCACTTCATCTATCAATTTCAGAGTTTCTGTCTCGTTGGACCAATGTTTCTGTAGTCTTTCCTTGATATATAATTTGTAGTGGCAAAAAAAATCACCAGCCAAGGTAACAACAAAAATATTACGCATTGATTTTGATCCACTCTTGGCCATCGTTATCTTTCCAACAGAAACTCTGCGCAGTTAAGGCCTGGGTCAGGCACTGATAAGATTAATTTTATTCATTGCCAACATTTTATGTAGATCATGTAGATCATGTAGTGTTAATGAGATTCATAATGTTTACTAATGTTATTCATTGCACGTGACGTCATAAGGTCAATGTATTTGCTTAGCTAGCTGCTAGAACTATTATAGATTATCTTTGGCAACAAATACGGCGGACTTAAACAAGGTAAGAGTAGCTGTTTAGGCCCTCAAAAGATAGAGTATGTTGTTATGATTATGTTTCCTTGATGGGAAGTAAAAATGTCCAAAACTTTCTTAGCTATGCTAGCTTCTTTAGCTCTGACACAGCCACTCTAGAGGTAGGCTATTTTGTGTATCTCAAGAATACAATAACTCCTACTCTTCCCATCAAGGATACTAGTACCTAGCTATGAGATGTTCATCTAGCCTTGTTTTTGAAGCTTGATCTTGGCATCTTCAACGCCGTATTTGCACTTCTCTTTCTGAAAGTGCCATGACGTCATCACCATTTATGGGACTAATTAGCATACTAATTAGCATAATTGAATTAAGCTAATTAGTTTTTTGGAAAAAGAAAACATTGAGCTTCATTTTGGATCATTTTGATGCAGCATACACTGTATATTGCAAATAATACAGCAGTATGAACATAGTGTAAATTTTGGTGTTAAAATCTGGACCCGGGCCTTAAGTGCGCAGAGCTTGACTAGCCTTTCTTAAGTTTGAATTGTGCGTGGCATGTTGTCAAAGTGTTGCATGCATGTAATTATTACTTTACATGTGAAAAAAAGCAGAGTGACAATTTCTTGCGTCTTCTTTACATTTATGACCTTCACACGAACATTTACTCGATCAAACTCTTGCATACTTCTCAATTCCTCGACTTCGCACCAATGCTATCAATGCTATCAACATCAGCAACTTGAAACGTACGAGACGAGACATCAATTTTCGTGTATCGCTTTGAACATCACAGTTCTCGAGAAGCATAGGCTCTGGCTGAATTCCTCTAGCTTAGACACTATCAAAACCAACGAGTCGCTCTTCTCATCTTCTATTTTTAATTGGAGAGACTTGAGCAAGCAATGCCTCAAGACTTACATGAGTGGACGGTTCACATGCAGCTTTCTTGGGAGTCCTCTTCTATCGGATTCTGGTGTTGGCACGTCCTCTTGGAGCGATCTTTTTGGATCTGCAGCTTGAAAATCGTGGAAGCCTTTAAATAAATCTAGTCACAGTCACAGTCACAAGGAACAGTCACAAGGATCAGCAGGTTTGCTGGATTGTAGGATTGTACCCTACCGCATTGTACTCTACATAAAATTGAGGAGTCACTGTAGACGTAGTTGCAATGGACCAACCAGATTGCAGGATTTACCCTACCGCATTGTACGATTTTATAACCGTTGTGCTCATTTCTGATCAACAATCTCAAACCTACCAGCAGTATAAAAGCTGTGATAAAAGCAGCACTGCAGTGCAGACTAGCTGGTATCAAGTCCAGCTTTTTTACAGAGCCAGGAATAGTGAAGACTGTAGGAATCAGAGAGGCAGAACTTTTGTTTCAAGAAGAAAGGATTAAGTTAAGAATCTGAGATTTGAATCTAGAAGATATGACAGAATAAAGGCTGGTATGAGAAAAAAGACAGAATGCGACACAAGCGAGAGGTAGAAAGAAAAGAGGGAAGAGGAAATGGGAAGAGAAAGAGACTGACAATAAGTCAATAATTATGTACAAATTCATCACCCATTGAACTGAACCAATTATGTAGCTGATCTGTTAAAGAATTCTTTATGTCACATTTTGTTTGGAAATCTAGCAATTTTTTGCACACGGTATTTCCAATGCCAACAATTCTTAAATGAAATAAAGGGATCTGTGTACAGAAAAGTAACCTCAGAACCAAGGTAGTTTATCATCACGGACAAAAAAAAGCAGGTTGGCTTTTTTTGGCATATCTTTGTCTGGTCGTCTTGGTTGGTTGGCCATGGTTGGCCATGCATATATTATATATAAGTCTTTGTCGGCAAATCTTTGTCTTGGTTGGTTAGCCGTGCATATATAGGCCAACCAACTCTTCTCTTGGTGTATGGTAAACTTCTCTTGTTCGTGTCAATGAGAGAAGTTATGTTATCAGGTGCATGCGAAGCATCACGTCGAGCGTCGAGGTCACCAATTTAGTAGTTTAGTTACTAATAATATTTCATTCCAAATTCTTGTCCACAAACATAAAGTGACCACAAACATAAAGTGACGTGAATGTATGATACAGGTGTGTGATGATACAGGTGTGTGCGTAAGAGGCTAACAAAAGAATCACAAAAAAGAGATGAATAAAGTAGTAGCGCATTGCGTGATTAAATTCTATTGCGTATTGCGTATTACGTAACATGATATAATAACGGAAAACTGGTAAAGGTGACTACAGAAATAGGTGACTACAAAAATCAACTAGAGCACTGACCCTCGGCTGGTGACATAAAGAAACCAGAAGAGTGATTAATGCAGTGCATGTAGCATGTATGCATGTATGACTACTCAAGAGCAATAAAACTAAACCAGACTTGGAGGCATGCTGAAACATTTGAGTGGTACATGCTTTGAGTGGTACATGTCACATTAGACATGCACTGTGGATAGGGATGACAGCAAAGAAGCCTGGAGCTTAGACTTAGAGAGGTATGGCTCCTGCCAGGCTGGAGTATAGGATCCAGAGTCAGCCAACAAACAGACCAACAGACTACTATACCCGCTGGCCGCGGCACGGCCTCGGGTAATAATGGTCTGATGCTGACACGTCAGTTTCCACTACAGGGAGAAGTGGTGTACCAATCTTATTGGTGGGAGATCTGCTTTGATTGCTGATTCAACGAACAATTGTATCTTAACACTTAACACTTTGGGAAGATGACATTGACACGCTACTACATGTCAAAGATGCTTGTCCGTGTTTTCAACGACGACTTTAGTCTCTCAAAAATTGACAATGTAAATGAACACACTACAGACACGCGGCTTGAAGGTGTAACTATAAACTATAATTGCTATCAAAGATTTTCAAAACTTCCAGAAGTGCAAAACAATGCAGATGTGCATACAACTCCTGGTCTGGAAATTACGACACTATGCTGATATGCATTCTCGATGGAGGATTGGTCAATGACTTATGAAGTTACGTACAATTATTATGTACAATGTCATCACAAGTGTTTCAAACATTATTTTATTGCTTGCCTGAATAATAATTATTATCGAGACCTGCCAATGCTAGCAACGTAAGTGACCTCTATTATAATGCGTACGTATATTAAACGACGACGAATGTTTGTCCATCAACCTGTCCATCAACCTTTAATCTATGAGGGCGGCTCAGCTGGTATATATAATAGACTGATTATGCTTCGGTGCGCATGCGCATGCCCACTTGCAAATTCAAAACATGTATATACGTTAGACAAACTTGTTTCCACCGATTCAGGCATCAGCGCTTTCTTTGAGTTATGATCTGAATTTTTTTGTGCATGAACTACAATAATTATCCTCAGCGGAAGTCTTAGACACTAGTAGGTACAGAGTACCTAGTTGTTTTGTTTTGAGGTAGTAAATATGTTAGGCATAGAACTTTTGAGTTTATGCTAGTTAATGAGCATGTACTGTAATAGTGTAGTTTTCATCTACATAATAGTTATAGGCTGAGTCCAAGGGCCCGAGGCTGTAAAGAAGACTCTGTTTCATCAAACCTCAAGCAACTTTGCTCTGGCTAAAAAAACTCACACTGAAGGCAGTTTGTCATGTTTCCGTCTCGTTATAGTTAGCTCTGCAGGTAGCTGCAAGAGTGAGATTAAAGCGGCACTGCAGAACACAAAGACTTTTAAAAATTAGTTTTCTGCTTACAGATGTTGCTAAGCATTCCATGTATGTATCATGTTAAATGCATGTAGTGAACATATAATGGACCTCCGTAGAAGACCTCTGCAAGTAACCAATCAGATTGCACCATTTGTGACAAGCATCTCTTCGTTGCTAAGGCAGCCCTTCTTGCACAAATTTCTGCAATGATCATCCTGTTGTTATTTGCTACATCCAAAGCTGCCTACTGCACAATTGTTTCTGTTATCAAATTCAAAACAAGATGGCGTTTTTACGCACAAAACATATTTGCTTCTGTTGTACTGTTGTACTGTGCTGGCTCAAGGTATCTGTCTTATATACTATAATAATACATCCAGTTTATCTTAAATACATGTGACCAGGCTCTGGGAAAACAGACCAATTGAGACTACAGTGCATAATCTCATAAAATTTTTCTTTGCTTATAGTTATATAACTACAGTCTTTTTACTACCTCTCTGCAAACATGCACCTTAATTTGGCAATCTTTGAGTGGGCGTTTCTCAATACCAACGCGCATAACTCAGGCATGGAACGAGGTATGTGCGTAGGCAATTCTTTGCTCTATCATCTGGTATATAGATCGCAAAAATTATAGCTTGCGCCAATTGGTCTGTTTTCCCGAGCCTGTTACATATACCTCCTGTACAAGAAAATCCCTCTCTTTGATAATACTTGCTCTGAAATATTGATTTTCTCAGAAACAAAAAATTGTTATTCTTGTTTTAGTCTGCAGCTATAAGATGCAAGATGGATGCAAGATGATTGTCTAAGCGCCAGAAAAAAATAATTCCAACAACTTTTTTAGGACCTAAAAAATTATGCTGATGCTGATGTAGCGGCTGGCGCTATAATTACATCAACTTTACAGTATCACTTCTGGTTTCTTTATGTCATTTTTGTGGCAGCTGCAGTTGAACGGACCTAGCTAAGGTGTCTGGCTGTAAAGCATTGACTAAACAGACTCAACAAGACAGAAAATGTGATGCAATCTGAGAAAAGAGACCACTTCGCGGTAAAAGTCAATTAGAGCTATAGGCGTATTCATGACTCATGGTGTTAATTGATTAATAACGTTTTAATAGCTTATATGTATCTACAGACCTTCTGCTACCTGTCTACGAAGTCTGAAGCTCTGAATCCATCTCTTTCCACCCGAGCGAGCCGTCAGAAAACTGTCACTATTGTTCACTTTTTATAAAAAAATTTTGCCACGTAAACGATTTTTCCGCCTACGCGACACGGAAATATCCGGTAGTATACGGGGGGATTTTCCCCTTGCGGTAGAATTTACATCCGTTACTTAGCTACTAAAATTATAATGCACGTTCACGCATGGTCTATTCTGCATTGATGGCGACACATACGAGTGCAAGGGAAGCTTCTAAAGCTATAAATGATCTACTGCACTACTCTCTCGAGGACCAGGATGCCTTGCTAGATGTCCTAGATGAGTATTTCACTTCTCCTGAAGACCTGGAAGAAGACAGTGATGCAATGGACACCACAGGTAAAATACACATCAAAATAAATACAGTATACGCTAAAATAAGACAGCTTGACATGCAAAACACATACATAATTATAAATGCACAATAATACTACCTAACATAACTACACAGAGTGTGACATAGAGGATGAGAGAGAAGAATTTAACAGTGACGAAGAAACAGACGTGGACGACGAAATTGACATTTCTACAGATACGACAGTAACAGAGGCAATGTCCAAATTACAGCAGGTTTGTGATGTTGAGGTGGAACTCACTCGATCAGACGCTGAAGAGAAGAAGGAGGTACACGATTTTTGCCGAAAAGAGTGTGGGTGTAGTCTGTGGAAACAGAAGTGCTGCTCGCTCCAGTTTTCAGTTCACGAAGTCGAAGACGTTCGTTCCCAGTGCGCAAGCCTCTCCCACGACGAGCTGGATATGGTTCTTTTAGGACAAATCATGGCCACATCCAACAATAGAGACACGGTTGTTACAGCATCTGGGCATAAAAAGTCACCGCGACAGAAAGCGTACACCAGATATTTTCACCAGGGATTGATTGTTTGTGCCAAAATGTTCTTGTTTTTCCATGGTGTTAGTCGCACACGTATGAAGGCCCTGGCCCAAAGATACAAAGAAAATGGATTGACCCCAAGGATCCATGGTAACACCAAGCGTTCCCCGAAGTGGACACTTTCTCTCTCTTCAGCTGAATTCGTTGTTGGTTTTTTGGTCCACTACACTCAACTCCACGGGCTTCTTTTACCAGGCCGTGTGCCTGGTTACAGTCGATCAGACCTGAAGCTGCTACCCTCTAGTGCGACCAAGCGTTCAATTTGGATCGAATATCATCAATCGGCCATCAATGACAGCAGTATTCACACAGTTGTGTACAGCACCTTCTGTCGGCTCTGGCGTACTCTCCTACCACAAGTTCTCATAATGAAGCCAATGTCCGATCTCTGTTGGCAGTGTCAGCAAAACAGCACGGCTATCATTCGTTCTGCCAACAGCCAGGAATCCGATAAAAGCTCAACTCTCAAGGCTGCTGAAGACCACCTAACGCACGTACAGTTGGAGCGATCGTACTATCGAGCGATTTGTGATGACTGTCGACAAGAAGTCCGAACATGCTTCACAGAAAACGGCACCTTCTCACCACCACTGCCTCACTCGGGAATCCCTGCAAACACCAAGAGAATAAAAGTGCATTATTCATTTGATTATGCTCAGCAAGTACATTACCCATGTGATCCTCTGCAGCCTGGGCCAATCTTTTTTTTGACACCTCGGAAGTGCTCAATTTTTGGTGTTCATTGCGAAGCCATCCCCCGTCAAGTAAACTTCCTTGGAGACGAGGCAGGAGATTGTGGCAAGGGAGCAAATACCGTCATCAGCCAGCTTCACTATTACTTCGAACACCATGGCCTAGGGGAGACGGAGGTGTACCTGCACGCTGACAATTGTACGGGTCAAAACAAAAACAGCTGCATGATCCACTACCTTTGTTGGCGTTGTATGACAGGACGGCACACGAAGGCCACAATCTCGTTCATGGTTGTCGGCCACACCAAGTTTGCTCCAGATTGGTGCTTTGGTCTTTTGAAACAGCGGTACAGAAGAACGAGAATTGGCTGTCTCACAGATATTGCTACCGTTGTCAACCAGTCTGCAGTCTGCAATGTCTCCCAGCTCGTTATTAGAGAGGACGGGACAACAGTTGTGCCTGTGTTTGATTGGACCAGTTTTTTTGCTGTCCGGATGAAGAAACTGACTGGTATCAAAAAGTTTCACCACTTTTACTTCGATTCGGCAAAACCAGGCGAGGTCGTTGTGAAAGTGCGCTCCGATTCAGCCGAAACGAAATACGAGTTGCTGAAACAGCCTTGGACTCCTGATCCTCAAACACTTCCCGACAAAGTTCCACCAAGAGGGCTCTCAAGTGAACGTCAGTGGTACTTATACGAAAAAATCCGTCCGTTCTGTCCCTTTGAATCACAAGACGTAACTTGTCCCTTGCCTACCGCTCCAAGGCCAACCAGTCGCCATGGAACTCCAGCTACAACACCTCCTCCCCCTGAGTCATCCCAGCCACCTGCAAAAAAACGGAGATGTGGTTTGTGCAGGCAGGAAGGACATGTTCGAACTGTTTGCCCTCAAAGACAAGACTGAATTATTTTTTATACTTATAATATACTTATTACACTATTGCATACTTCACATGAAATGTTGTGACTGTTACTCATTCAAGTTAAGCAAGTTAAGCAAGAAACACACTAAAGGCTAGCTAGATCTAGGGTGTAATTTAACTTACTTGAGTTAGAGAAGGTATCCTTAGCCCTGGAGCTATCTTGCTTCCAAACGGTGAGATGTGTGACTGCTGTGCCCTATTCTGTTGTAGTCATTAGCTCAAGAGCTTCAGGAGTAAGCGATGGAAGTAGTATACTTTATCTACAAGGCCCTAAAGCTTTCTTAGAAAAATAATTTTAATATCTACCACGTGTGTACTATTTTTTGCATTACGTAATGCATTACCTAATGCATAACGCGGAAAGATTACTAGAATGCAATATTGCATTCGAAAATTTGTCAATGTTTAAGGGGCGTTTTCTCAATAACGTTATTTCAGAGCAGAGAGTTTCAAACGATCATAACTTCGTCATACTATGAGGTATGTGCACGCTAAGCAGAGCATTACGTAGGTAATTTTCTGCTCTATCAGCAGGTGTATAGATCGCAGATTTTTTTGATCAAGCGAAGTGGTCTCTTTTCTCAGATTGCATCACAAATTTTCTTTGAATCTTACTGTATGGGCATAAGTTAATAATAAATATTGGATTTCCAACGAATGTTCCACAATACGATTGCCTTCGGACATTAAAATTGTCGAGAGCTGCTTTAATAAATGGGCCATCCTCTTTCTTGAATCCTTTCATGATGAGTTTGTTTGGCATTCAGTTTGTTTGCTTGCAGGCATGGGTCACCCTCCTCACTCTCTCCTAGCACAATCATTGACTTCTTCCTACAAAATAATGTAATTAAATCTCTGTCATCCGTGAGGGTCCTGGCTCTGGCAAAGTCGTGGGAGCCACCCCGCTATCCTGTTTTCACAGCAGTCTTATAGATGAAATACGGTATAAAACGTTGTTCCGTTTGTGTGGAATAAACGGAATCAAACGGACGATTGTAATGTACGGACCTATTGCAATAACCGTCCTTACCGGAATCAAACATACAGACACATACGGATAATAGCTTCTCTAATACGGAGATCCGTTGCGTTTGTGTAGATTCTCGCAAGCCACGCCTGTTCACAAAGTATCCCCTTCGCGTTAAGGGGCGTGGCTTGCAAGACTTTTGCAAAATACTCGGACTAGACTATACTAGACTATGGCTACTCGTACTCCTGCAGACGATAATGATTCTCCTCATCCAAAGAAAAGGAAGAGAGCTTCTTTGTATTGTAAGCACTGTGACCGTGAAGGCACTGTGACCGTGAAGTGTCGAAATCTACCTTCTACCGCCATTGTGAGCAGTTTTTTGATCACTCATCCAAGGCTGATACCTGGCAACCGCCTGACCTCTCAAGATGTTAATACCAGTACAGCAGGTAATCTAAGGTTGCAACCCCAGAAACCAAGCCCAAATGGCCGAAACCATCTGATGGTTGTCATGGTTCATAGTTTAATACGCACACCAATTAATAATATGGCTTGCGGTATATAAAATCTTATTTAGCGACTAACCAACTTCTTACTTTTTGGCAGGTGATGACGCATCTCAAACCGGTAGCTTAAAAGACTCGGACTCCTCTGACAGTGATCAGGACCCTCCAAACGTAGATACACACAGTACTGATCAGGTACAAACGAAGCTTTATAATAAATGTTGAACTAGAGTACACTTGATGCATAACAGATCTTCAGTAGTATTTTTCATGATCTTTATACTGTAGATACATTGATTTTTTGTCCTTTTGATGTTCAGGTTGAAGAAATTTGGCCGTCCAGTGATAGTAGTGACAATGACACTGGCACAGATTCTGGAGAATGTACCGATAAGAATCAGCCTATTTGGCAACTGGTCTATTTCTTAGTCCTCTGGCAGTCCTTGTATCGTATTTCTAATGCTGCCCTCACTGCTCTACTCAAGTTTTTGTCCCTTTTCTTTAGAATTTTTCAGCCATATGTCGTCCAAAGCCGGGAAAGGGTTAATACAACAGTGGAGCGTAGGTGAAGAAAATATTTCCCGGGAAAAGGGCTAGAACCAGATCCTGATTGAGTCCTGAGTGAGCCAACATTCTGAACACTTATAACATCATACAATAATTGTTTGTGTGTGAATTTTTGTTAACAATTGGGTGGTGGTTGGTTGCTAGGCAACAATGATGATTCCATGAATGCCACAGGTCCGGTTCTACCTGTGGAACTCTGTGGAACTTTGTTAAAAGTGTTTTTAATAACACTTTTTAATTAAAGCAGGGAAAGGGTTAAATTGAGGTTTATGTTATTATACCGTATCTGTAACACCGTATCTGTAACAGGGAGAGTCCTAGCCTTAAGAGAGTCCTAGCCTTAAGGGTGCTGGGCCACCTACGCCCACACACTGTTGCTAAGGAAAACTAACTATGAAACTGCTGCCAGTAGAGACATGGGTCCTTTACTATACTAGTGCCTACAAGAATAAATATCACCCAGAAGAGATACAGCGAGCCATTTTTAGTGAATAGCTAAAAATGGTTAAAAATGGTTCCGCTTAGAAAACCACTAGTGCTAGGGACTTGATTTTTATATCAGAACGTTTTTTTAGGAACATCCTGTGTTGTTTAATTTATAGAACTCTCTGTAATCTTGTTAACATGCGTTAACTATGCTAAATATAGGCCCTATCCTGCACGTGGAACTCCAGATTGAACGTTTTAACGCTTACCCTCTACGGTAATGGCTAAATAGCTTGCAGATGAAAGCCACGCCCCACGCCCCCAAATAATATTGCGGTAGTACGGTAGTACAATGTACATTGCGAGCGCAGCCACAACTAATGAGATATAAGCACGCAGTGATTGTAAACTTTGCGTGTGCAATTATTGCAGCCAGCCATACTATCTGCATTCTTGTGGTTAAATGTGGTTAAATACAGAATAAATACAGAATAAATAACAATTGAAATGACTTGTAACTATTGACCCCAGAGGTATCTTGACACCATCTTCGTTGCCTAGCAACTGACCACCCCCACTAATTAGCAATTGTTTACAAACATTCACAACTATGTACACAAATAATATTGTATGAAGGCACAGAGTGGCTAAAGACACTAAATAAGTGTTCTCAATGTTCTCACGGTCTGCGAGGTCGTATCAGCAGACGCCCTTTTCCTGGGAAATGTTTTCTTCACCTACACACAGGTTTACAAGTTCAATGGTGGCTCATGATGTCCACTGCTGTACTAACTAGCCTAAATACAGTTATACTGAAGCTATCAAGACTACAGGACTACAGATGCTACTCTAGACTTACCAGATCCAAGAAGTTGTTCCATCGCAAGAGCTTCTTCCTCAGGCCTTCCGGGCTCTATATTTTCTAGCTTTTTATCTAGCTATGATCCCAGTCCCAGTCCTCTCACTCAACAAGGCCATAAGCATCGATATTCTCACTGTCTAGCTACTTTAGAACCTCACTGAGATTGTACTACGAAGATCTTGAATTGTCTTTCGACATTACTGTACAAAGCGTACCTCGAGGCAGCATATTAAAGATACCATGTGAAAGAGCAGCTCAATGCGCATGCTCAATGCGCATGTGCTGGTACCTACAGTGTGTGCATAGCTCCAACACAGTGGGCACAACGAATTTTTGAAAATGACCACTAGAGTGGCCGTCATATGACGGCTTCAACGGGGAAAGGGTTAAATACCAAAATTTACACTATGTTCATACTGCTGTATTATTTGCAATATGCTGCATCAAAATGATCGCTCTATGTTTTCGTTAACTAATTCAATTATGCTAATTAGTCCCATAAATGGTGATGACGTCATGGCAGTTTTAAGATCAAGCTTCAAAAATGGCTAGATGAACATCTCATAGTACTAGGATCCAGCTGGGGAAGAGTAAAAGTTACTGCATTCTTGAGATACAGCCTACCTAAAGAAGCATATTAATTTCCCCAGCTGGAAATCTACATCAAATGTTGGCAATGAATAAAATTAATGTTATTGGTGCCTGACCCAGGCCTTAAGTACCCAGAGTCTATTGTAGTCTATTGTTCACTATAACATCAAAAAAGAAGTCCATGTGGATACATCTACGTTACAGCGCAAAACTGCCCAGCTATTCCTACTCAATGGGAAGAAGTACACTTTGCAGGTGGAAATATACTCAGATATCGAGGACCAAGTAAAAAGAATAATGGTACGAGTTAGCCATGACGAGGAATGGGAATGCGAAATCAACTTATTCTTGACAGAAGTGAGCCCATGCATCCTGAACCTGATAGTTCCGAGCGATCTATATCCGACTAACATTAATCAACCCCTGCATTGTGCATAGTTTTTTTGTATACTTATTATGTATTGTTATATATTGTCATACTAGGGCATACGTATTCATATACGCAGGCGCCAAGCTCGGATTGAAATTTATAACAGAGATACAGGGGATTGGAAACGAAATTTTTGCGTGAAGCGTTCCGCGTTATAGGGTGTGGCTAAAACTACAAAGGATTATATTTATAGTCAGCATGCTCATTACCTGTCTTGATTGCTCTACAATGTGCTGCGCTGTACATAGAAACAGTGAAATTGATCATTTTTAATGTTGATTTTTTTGAATTTAGCTGAAAAAAGTCGACTAAGCCATGCAGCCACTATTACTAGACAAATAAATGCTATGCAAGAAGAACTATGAAGTCGTAGGAGGGACAGGCCCGTGGTGTGTCTGAAAGTATACTAAAGCACTAAAGCAGTTTGAAGGACTATACTGCAAACGTTTATGAACAGTACAGCTTATTTATAGCATGAAGCCATTCTATGTTGCACTTAGATACATAATAACCAAGTCAAGCAATGTCCTTTGCTGTTTTGACTTCACAGGAGGGACCGAGAAAAGTTGACATAGAGTAATTCAAGCTAAACTCAAAAAAATAGAGTAAAGACAACGGACTTAGAGCGGTGTAAGCTTACTTCTCTCACAGGCTCTCTAGTGGATAGGAGAGCTAGAAACCAGGGATACAAAACCGTAGCGCAGTCCTCCGCAATAATTACACGGAGTGCTTCACCGGATGTCAGTCCTTTTACATAGGGCGTGGGCGTGGGCGAATCCCCTTTCTTTTGTATCTCTGTTTATGGTGAATAATCATATGACATTTTCGAAGAACATCAAATAATGATAAAATAACTTGTAAGAATTGTTAGTTACGGGAAACATTACTAATGATTTTGTTCGGAGTGTATGAAAGTTGAAGGATCGGCCATAAGAATTTTATTTGTTTGTCAGTGGCACTTGTGATTGTGTCATTTGCTTTATGATTGGCAAGGAGTGACGATGACAAGTTTAGCAGATAGTTGTTTCAGCTTGTTGACTTGTACGACTTGTACTAATTGTCCTGTTGGAGAAGTGTGATGTGTAGTCACGGTGCTACTGAGTAGAATTTATGAGCTGACCTTTCTTCATCCGACTGCTGCCGCCTAGCTGTGGCTCTTCGGTCTCTGTCCTGTTGTGTGTTTCTCTCTAGCTGCTCTGTAGAGAGAGCTGCATGCCGGTTTGCACTACGAGAGCGGGTGGCTAGCTAGCTAGCTTGCACGGGTACGGGTACGGTACGCCACGCTCATTGCAATGGCCACGCCCTAGCACATCGTTTTCTTCTTTATTGACTCGTACTGCCCCCCGGGGGAGCCCAACCCACATCCGTTGCAGACATATATACAAATATACAAATATATCCACATGGGCCAGAATCAGGTAGTACGATTATTCGCCTCGCTTCCCGCTCGGCAATAATATTATGTAGCGATCAAAAACTATAATTATATATAGCATGGGAACGACAAACAGTATTCAGTTAAACCATAATGTTCAAGCAATCTCCAGTCGGTCTAGCATGCCACGTCTAGCATGCCACGAGCGCGTTATTTTTTTCTAAACTACTATATTATAGTATCATGCTAGTATAGCTATATCATGCATACTATATATATATCACGTACATACTATATATAATTATTATCATGCATTATATACCGTATAGCTGGTAATTTTCGTGGGGCAAAATATTCGTGGTTTTCGTGGTTGGAGGTATGACCACGAATATTTTACCCACGAATATTTTACCCACGAATATTTTACCCACGAATGAAGCGACCTTGCCTACCTTTACCGACAATCCAAGCAGCAACCACGAAAATATTATGTCTCAATATTGCTGAACCACGAATATTTTGTCCCCCGAAAATTACCCGCTATACGGTATCATGCATACTATATATCATGCATACTATATATATCATGTACTGCATACTATATATAAATTATCATGCATACTAATAATTATATATCATATGTATGGATACTGAAGATTATCACGAGTCTGTGCCTGCAAGGCACGAGTGACAGTTAGAGTGACAGTTACATTACATTTATTGCTTGGCAACCAAAATGCAGGTTGAATCTGCCAGAAGAATGCGTAGACAAAAAAAGACAAGAAAAACGTTGACAACCAGCAACCCGTTTTGAAAATGGATAGTTCTGAAGCATGTGCTTGCTTTCTATCATGCTCCAGTGTATCAGAAGAGGAAACATGCACCGCTATAACGTGTGACAACCGTTTTTGAAGCCAAAACGACTTTATACAAGTCCGAACAGGCGGTGCAGTACAATTCTACATGTCTGCTCAAAGCACCCACTCCCAACACTGATGCCTGTTTGATGCGAACACTGACAACCTCAGCTTCACTAGTGATACAGAGCTACAGAGCATCAGAAAACAAGAAAAGAACATTGCAATGCAGTGTGTAACTATGTTCTCTCACTGCTGAAAATGTTTTATTCCAAATAAGAATCACTGCATTAACAAGTGTGCAATAATACTTCCGGGTGGAAAAATATCTGCACAGTCGGTGATGAGTCGCTTGCTGTGCAATTTGAATGTAAAACGCTGATGTCAGCACTTATTAAAAGCTATCATGTACATACTATATATATATCATGTACATACTATATATATCATGTACATAATATATCATACTATATATATCATGCATACTATCATGCATACTATATATAATTATCATGTACATACTATATTATTATTATGTACGTACATACTATATATATCATGCATAACTATGTACAACATATGTATATCACTCGTATACTATAATGAATTAGCTGCATCACGTGACTAGAGTAAGGGCATGCCCAGTGGCACAAAAAAGGAAAAGAAAATGGCTGCCAACAGTCCAAGTCCAAGTATTGTACAAGCTCTAGCTGGTTCTACCAGTCAATCCCAAGCTGCTACTCCTGGGTCTTCACGCTCCCAAGAAAGAAAAACCCAAAACTCACAGAAGAATCCCGACAGAATTGGCTGAAAATATTGGTTAGATGTCATCAGAAGAAAGTGGTGATGAAGATAAGGTGGTCCCTTCCTTGGAGAAAGGACTATGTAAATCAGATGTTCAATAAAATCTACAATTACAATTTTGCAAGGAAGAGTGCTAAGGGTAAGAGGCAAATGAAAAAAAGGACACCTTCTGTGGTTTGATAAACCACAAGGACAAAACTGACACTATTTATTCAATTTTGCCCAATCATTATTCATCATCAGTTATTTTGTCACAGTTAGAACTGAATGAAGTTAAATTATACTGCAATGTGCCATAATTATGTATGAAATTTGATCGGAGTACTGTGGACATATTATGCATGAAATTTGAACATTAAGCTGAACAGTCTTTTAGTTTGAAACTTGAATGAAACCTGAAACCTGACCTAACAGAATTACCACATTTCTCTATACTATCCTGTACCTGTAAATGTGTAGGAAATTTGTACATTTCAGGCAGTTGGGCATTCAAACATCACCTGACGTGCCACCCACATTTCAAACAACAATCCTATAGTATGAAATTTTAATTTTCTCCCAGTGCATTGACGTGTGCAAAAAAGAGTTGCTACGACTAGAGTTGCTACGACTGACTCGAATGATTGGAGTGTCTAGAAGTACTCTATACCGGAAGCTTCAGGATTTTGATATTGACTCGGATTCGTACTCTGATATTGCCCCTTCAGATCTGGATGACCTACTGAAAGAGATTAAAGTTGAACAACCAGTGAAGTAATTCTGCAAGGTCGCCTTTTACACAACTGCGTCCTCTATTCACAGAATTGATCACTCAAATACAGTAGCTAGGCGCTCTCGGGTGATCAATCGACGAGTGTATTCTGTGCCCTATCCCAATGCTGTATGGCATATAGATGGGAATCATAAAATGAGTCCATGCTGGTGTAGATGGTTTTACACGGCTAATTGTGTTCATCAACTAATTGTGTTCATCAAGTGCTCTAACAATAACTGTTCGTGCTTGATGCATTTCGAGAAGGGATAAACTACATATGGTACACCAGATTGCGTAAGGTCTGATCACGGCGGTGAAAATGTTTTGGTGTGGAGACCATGTTAGAAAGACAGTTATAACTGGACGATCCACCCATAACGAAAGGGATGTGGCTAGTCAAGCACTTTTATCAAATTATTCTCTGCACTTGAAGCAGATGGTACCAGTGAATGATATGTTCTGTCTTCATTTTGTGTTCTTATCTCCAAGATTTTCAGGGAAGCTGGAATTGCCACCGACTTTCAAGTGAAGGAAGTATGTCTCCCATGCAACTGTTTGTGGAAGGTCAGAGCATAGATGAAGGAAGAGAAAGGGATTGGAAACGATGGGCGTGGTTGAATCCAGGCGCGTTACGGTGATGTAATCATTATTTAGGGATACATTGCGCGCGAGATTGGCGCCAATAAGAGAGGCTGCTGTGGCAGTGAATCAAAGCTTGTCTTCTTCTCATCAAAGGGCTAACATGGTAAGATATCTTGCACAGGTCATATTAAAAGTCATAATAGACAAGCTAAAATAGTCAGAATGCTGAGAAGTCTGCTTAGACCTGGTAACTTCTGACAGGAATAATAATACACTGAAATACACTTCCACGATAAGACTGAAGAGTTTTGAGCTCAAAGGAATGACTACGGTCTCTATTCACAGAATAATGAAAAGGATTAGAATGAGATACTGCTTTAAGTTCTATACAGTACAACTTCCATATTATAATTAAGTGGTTGTTTTATAAAAAAAAAATAATGATAATGTAGACATACATTTGTAGTTGGTTCACGATCGGTAAAAGTTATTATCAGAGGACTTATCAAAGGACACAATGTAATATTAGAATCACTTGAGGACTTCGTTTGCACTTCCATCTTTGGCACACCAAGCCAGCCGTCTATCTCTTGCAGCTTTTTTCCAATGCTGATATCTTCTTCCGTGTGGCATTCCTATTAAAAGTAAGTATACATTACGATACAGTAAAGACTATTCTCCCTTGCTATGAATGCCAGAAGGGCTAATAATCGATTAGTGTTAGAATAGAGGGATTAAAGTGAAAGCATAACGGCCTGTACAGCTTCCTGTGCGTGCAAGACTAGCCATGAGGGTTAGCTATATGACACTGACATGCTAATTGCGCGCACTGACAAGTGTGATAACACCTATCCAAACTGTCAAGCAATCACTCACCTCTTGTCACTCACCTCACTCACCTCATTACCTGTCAATCACAGTAAACCATGGAACCTCCATCTAAGAGAGCAAGAAGAGAGTGTGCAATCTGCCACAAACAATATGCCAAGCTTACAGACCACCTGGCAAGGGTTCACCAGCTGGATACGAAAGAAAAGAGAAAACCCTTCATGGATGAGGCAAGACGCCTGACTTAAGATTGATCAGTAAGTAACCTACTACTACCAGCATGCTAATTATACATCTTTTCTTTCAGAGAGACTAGGAGTTGAAAAAGCCAGAGAGTTCACTCCGGTAAAGAGGACTGCTTGGGACTGTCCATTCTCGGACTGCAATGCTGTATCCAACCGATTGGCAGACCATTTGGTGGCCAAGCACAATCTAAAGGGTGGTGTATGGAAACCTTTCCGCCAGAGGCTCCTGAAAATAAGTAGAGAAAATGACGAGAACCTCTACCAAGAGGAAGTTGATATGCTGGAAGGTTTAGTGGGGAAGGTGGAGGATTTCCAGGGAGATACCATATCGTTGAACTATTTAAGGCCGGACTGCGAGCAACTCATAGAAGAGATGATGTTTCCAGTGCCAGAATGGGCACAAGGAGAGTGTCTGAGGAAGAGGGTGTGTGAGGAAGAGGGTGTGTACACAAACATACGAGGAAGCAGAGAGTGTGTTTGTTGGTGCACAGCCAGACCTCAATAGTCTGATGGAGCAGATGAAGAGAAAAAGTGGCAGAAAGAGAAAGAGAGACTAAGATTAAACTTACTATACATCACTTTGTCTTTGTCTTTTAATAACTTATTTGGTATTGTCTTAAGTCTTAGCCTAGCCAGGAGGGCCGTGACCAAAGTCACCAAATGTCTCCTGCATATTGTTGAAAAAGAACAAAGTTGTAGCCTAGCCAGGAGGGCTGTGACCTAACCTAGCCTAGCCAGGAGGGCCGTGACCTAGCCTAGGGCCGTGACCAAATGTCTCCTGCATATTGTTGAAAAAGAACAAAGTTGTAGCCTAGCCAGGAGGGCCGTGACCAAAAGTCCTAGCCTAGCCAGGAGGGCTGTGACCAAAAGTCCTAGCCTAGCCAGGAGGGCTGTGACCAAAAGTCCTAGCCTAGCCAGGAGGGCTGTGAGCTGTGACCAAATGTCTCCTGCATATTGTTGAAAAAGAACAAGCTGACCAAAAGTCCTAGCCTAGCCAGGAGGGCCGTGAGCCATGACCAAATGTCTCCTGCATATTGTTGAAAAAGAACAAGCCTAGCCAGGAGGGCCATGACCAAAAGTCATAGCCTAGCCAGGAGGGCCGTGACCAAATGTCTCCTGCATATTGTTGAAAAAGAACAAAGTTGTAGCCTAGCCAGGAGGGCCGTGACCAAAAGTCCTAGCCTAGCCAGGAGGGCTGTGACCAAAAGTCCTAGCCTAGCCAGGAGGGCTGTGAGCTGTGACCAAATGTCTCCTGCATATTGTTGAAAAAGAACAAGCTGACCAAAAGTCCTCTAGCCAGGAGGGCCGTGAGCCATGACCAAATGTCTCCTGCATATTGTTGAAAAAGAACAAGCCTAGCCAGGAGGGCCATGACCAAAAGTCATAGCCTAGCCAGGAGGGCCGTGACCAAATGTCTCCTGCATATTGTTGAAAAAGAACAAAGTTGTAGCCTAGCCAGGAGGGCAGTGGCCAAAAGTCCTAGCTTAGCCAGGAGGGCTGTGACCAAATGTCTCCTGCATAAAAATTATTGTTGAAAAAGAACAAAGTTGTAGCCTAGCCAGGAGGGCTGTGACCAAGCCTAGCCAGGAGGGATGTGACCAAAAGTCCTAGCCTAGCCAGGAGGGTCATGACCAAATGTCTCCTGCATATTGTTGAAAAAGAACAAAGTCCTACCCTAACCATGAGGGCCAAGCATACTAGCCATGGGGGTGACCAAATGTCTCCTGCATATTGTTGAAAAAGAACAAAGTTGTAGCCTAGCCAGGAGGGCTGTGACCAAATGTCTCCTGCATATTGTTGAAAAAGAACAAAGTTGTAGCCTAGCCAGGAGGGCTGTGACCAAATGTCTCCTGCATATTGTTGAAAAAGAACAAAGTCCTACCCTAACCATGAGGGCCAAGCATACTAGCCATGGGGGTGACCAAATGTCTCCTGCATATTGTTGAAAAAGAACAAAGTTGTAGCCTAGCCAGGAGGGCTGTGACCAAATGTCTCCTGCATATTGTTGAAAAAGAACAAAGTTGTAGCCTAGCCAGGAGGGCTGTGACCAAATGTCTCCTGCATATTGTTGAAAAAGAACAAAGTCCTACCCTAACCATGAGGGCCAAGCATACTAGCCATGGGGGTGACTAAATGTCTCCTGCATATTGTTGAAAAAGAACAAAGTTGTAGCCTAGCCAGGAGGGCTGTGACCAGATGTCTCCTGTGTATTAAACAAAGTCCTAGCCTAGCCAGGAGGGACAAGCATACTAGCCATGGGCCATGACCAAAATATAATGTCTCCTGCATTATTGTTGACAAAGTTCTCATTCTGATAACAACAAAACAATGTACACACTAAACAAAACAAAACAATACAAGCTATATAACTAAATAATAAACAAAACTATGTACACACTAAAAGCTAACTTTAGTTCAATGATCACTTTCTCATCTGCCTAATGAGAGTCTTTACTTTGTCTTGAATTTGCTGCAAGCTTCTTCCGGAGAAGTTGCCCCCTTTCTGGTGTTCTCTCAGGAAAGCGCCTGCTCTGTCCGAGTTTGGTGGTTTCATATCTTTGCTTGGTTGAAAGTAATCACTTATTAGTCTGTTCTCCGATTCGGTGAAAAACCTCCTCTTTTTTGTTGGTGGTTCCTTTTCAGAGTGAGGTATAGACCGATACTGCCTGCTCCGTTGTTGCCAGGTGTTGGTAGCTTCCCCTGGCAACATCCACTGAGTGTGTCATGAATTTGGCCACTTAATTGCCTTTCTTCCACTTCACTGCACACTCTGCCCACTTGTGTTGCTATTGCCTTCCTATTCAGGGTGGGTGTAATCTGCAGCAGTTTGTTGCAAGTGAGAGCAGATTAAAACAAGTACTAGTTCAACTCTTAAATTAAAACTTACAGCAAACTTCTTTCCAAAGGAGTCCCCCAGCTTTGTCAGTTCTTCTGCCATGTGTGTAACCTTCCCCCCAGAGGCAGTGGTAATTACCAAGTTTGTATCCTCCCCTTGTGGTGAATGCTCCATGATGATCTCGTATACCTTTGCAGGCATCACAATCCTAGCAGCTCCATGGGCTGTTACCGTTTTGTGCCCCCACACCGACACCACCCGAAACTTGTTCTTCTCCTCTGCACTTCTCAATTCCCCCATTGTCATGTTTGTCACTGCGCTGGAAATTTGTGTATACCAAGTGGTTGGATAGATGCATAATTATTAACATGTAGAAGGCTTACCTTCTGAGTATGACTTCGTCTCCTCCCTTCAAAACTTCCTCCAGGGTGCCCTCAGCCTGGAGGAAGTTGATGAGGTCTAAAGCAAACAAGAAAGGGGAAAGACCATACATTAAAGTAGTGTACATAGAGTCTATTTCATGAAAGAAGCTAGGCAAGATAGCTTTGAGTAGCCGATTAATATGCAATTTAAAGAAAACTGACCCCACAGCACATACATTTCATGTTCAGACAACTTTCCAAGAGTAGCACAACTTTGTACTTGGTATTTTCTTTATGAAGCACATCTCAGTCAATATCTAGCTGTGATTACAGACGAAAATAAGTTTCTTAGCTTAGCAGCCTAGGCGTAACGCACCTAGACTTCAAAGGGTTTCGCCCACACAACGTACAAAACATAGTAAAACGTGACGTCAAATGACGTGCGTTTCCAATCCCTTTCTCTTCCTTCATCTATGGTCAGAGCGCCCGCAGACAATTCAGTCACACAACAGAATCAGATGCTATTTCTAGTGTATTACCATCGAATCCAACAACTGTGGAGACACTATCTAACAATACTACAAGGCAACTGTATCAAGGTTGTGTTAAACTAGTTGGACAACATTTACGTAATGGTTGCAATTACTGTAAAAATGATGTACGAAATGGAAATGTTGTTTTATAATTACCATTAACAATTAGGATAATGAACATAATTATACTAATGGCTAATTAACTGCATGATATTCAAATAGTTCCAAACCTACCAATGGTTCGGTTCCGGTTCGGTGGTGATAAATGTGAGATAAATATGAAAAACAACAATGATAATCAACACTGAACTGCTCAAATAGTTCCAAACCCGTAATATCCCTTGATACAGAAGTTCTGAAATTGTTCGAACTGCCATCTTCCTTGGAAACATCAGTGATACGTCACACGTGGACACAGTGGGCAAACAGTCAACATCTGTAAATCTGATGGTGGACGTTTTTGGAAATCCTGTTGCAGGAACTCATAACATCCGCTTGAACATCCGCCAAGCGTACTTCGCCGGTCTGTTTCAGAAAGACCAAAGACCGAAGATGTACTCGTTCCAATTATACATGATGGCTTCTTCGATTGGTGCGATTGTTAGAACACAATAATCTATCGATATAAAATCACACAAGAGCAGGTGTCACTTCAAAGTCCTCTGACGCAGCAACACCTGGCTTATCGTGAGTAACTCAAACTGAAGAGTTTCAAAGAGACCTTTACGTAGCTGATCAAGCTCTGCGTGTACTTGGACCAAACACAATGAACCAAACACAATGAGTGATATCTTCCTTGTCTTCCAAATTGATCCGAAAAACTGGTTTGCTATATCCACATTGAAACCTAAAACTAAAGTCATCACTTCCCACGAGTGACTGCAGCTCTTCCGTACATTTCGCAGACTGTACCTATGGAAAAAACATTTTAAGGGTGACTGACCATCAGCAACATTTTTTAAGTCATTCTATTACTGTCTTCCAGGCTGCACACACGACCGTACGCAATGTAATCAGCACATCACCAGTCTGAACAATGCCGATATAGAAAAACGTGTTGTCAGAAACAGCCTTGATGTTATGTCTGGGTACGACATGGCCACTGAACAGTGAGGTGTAAAAACTCCCTCCGGGGCCCTCCCTCATCTGACCTCCTAAGAATCTAAGCTGCTTCTAGAGAACTGACAAAGAGCGTCCGAAAACAAGTTGGATCGTCGCACATGGATTCGTTGCACATCTTCAACATCAACTGACAGTATCGCTCGGCATTGATGTTGGAGTTTCATTACATCTTTGTTGAACACATTATTATAATTATGCAGATGAATAAGTGAAGTGCTAAAATACTTTGTCCGCCCACGTGGGCTGTTGCACACATGTACCTCTTTGTACTATGTACAGTGCAGCACCGATTAGTAGTGCAAAAACTTAGACCATAATGCATAATGCTTACTATAATTGTACTAACCTTCCTTTCCCCGTTACTGATATCGCTGGTAGTTCTGATTAACTATCCTCGCCTGAGTTGTCTGGCGTTTCTATCAGGTCAACAAATTCCATAAAGAGTATTCATCACTGAAAATTCAATGGACAGCACACACACACACACACCCGTCACGCTGAGCCTGACTGCTGCAGTCACTTGTGGAGTGCCTACCAGGCACTTCACCACCACCGGAAGTGGGCACCGTACTCTTAACACCCGACACTTCACCATCAGTCACTTCAGTACTCATTTCACCACCACTATCCGACTCAGCCTAACAAAAACAAAACGATTACACGTAATAATGAGTCTGATAGTTGTAAGTTTCAAAACTTACGTACACGTACATAAATTACATACACATACCCCAAGCATGCACACACCCCAAGCCAGGCTCACAACATTTTTAGAGTTGCAGAATAAATATCAAGTTAGCGCTAAGATGCGCTGGCACTTAAGGTATTACGCCATAATAATGAATTATTATGGCGTATTGTATCAAAGATGACGGTAACCACCCCACACTCGTACCTATACACGACACTTAAAAAAAATTTGTTTAGTTAGGAAACTGTAACGAAGAGGTACCCAAAATAGCGAAACAGTTTTGTGAAGAACTGATGATTTCGGTGAAAGTTAGTGGGTACCCAGTCTCAAGAAAGTACGAAGCCAAGCACTCGAGCATCTACGAGTACAGCATCCACAAAGGAGGATAGAAATTAATAGCTATGAAAGCGGTGCTGCACGAGATCAGACAGGAGATGGACAAAACAGGGTTACTCACCGCAAACGTACCCCCCCCCCCCCCTGATGAAGCTGATCAACCATTACACACGCTAGTTGACAGACACAATATTTACGTTGAGTTTATATCCAAGGAATGACAGAAATGGCCAAATGTGCAGATTGCTAGCAAACCATGCATGGAAATACTCTCATCGTTACTATAATATATACCTGGCAAAAGTATTGCATTTCAATGCGAAAAAGAAGGTTCAGGGATCGAGGAAACAAACCTGGAGCAAAACTAGCTTGGACATTGGACGCAGACAATCACTGCTAAGTCAAGCACCGAGAACCCTTACAAAGAAAACTCCCACGAAGAGAACGAGGAAGGGCATTAAGAAGCTGCATTGTATGATTATAAGAGGGCAAATTATTGTTTTTCTTGTTCTCTCACTGCTGAAAACATTCATTCCAAGTAAGAAGCACTTTCTAAAAAACATGATATAAAAGTTGTTGTAAATCACGATTGGTGTCCTTGATCACTCTGAAATCATTTGCATAACATGAGAGTACTACAATAATATAACTCACTGGTTAGCAATCCTACACGAAAATTATTCTTTAATTTAGAATTATCTGCTATAACGTACAAAGATTTAAAGGCGTGGCTTCCAGTAAGCAGCCATTTTGCGAACATTTAGAGGCCAATCCACAAAATATAAGTGCCTCGAAAATTTCACGCTAGTTATATACAATATTACTACAGTAGAACTTCGGTAATCTGGACCTCTTTAGTCCGAAACCTCGCAAATCCGGACAAAACGGCAAACTGAAAAAGAGGAGGGGCTGTCAGTATAGAATAGACTATTGCGCATGCGCAATCTAACTAAAGCAACAATAATTTTATTAGTAAACTGTTCAAACAATGGCCACTGCAAAGAAAACGAAGAGCTCACAAGACTCAAATGTATTGGAGAGGAAGTTGAGATAAAAGACTTTCTAGCCAGCAGCCTCCCTTCTGACCTCATTAATATTGTACAAAAGTGTCTTCGTTAATGACATTCATAATCAATTAATTAGAATTACATGCTATAACTTGCAAATATTTACGTGGATTCCGGTAAGCAGTCATTCCGCGAACAGAAATGCTTTTAGAGGCCATTCCATTCCACGAAATATAAGTACCTCGAAAATTTCGCGCTATACAGTATGCTGTAATAAGCATGTGGGCGGTGGTTGTGACGTCAGCATTATTATAAGAGTTTTTCCGTGCGTGAAGAATCTCACACACGGACCAACCCTTTGATAAGTAGCTTACCAGTTCCTCTCTGAAGGCGTAGTCTCCAGTCTAGTCTAGAAGGACGCACATAATGAAAAGTACTTGAGATTGTCTCCCAGACCTAGTATTAATTCAACTTTTTTCTAGCACTAAATTCTACCAGCTGATGTATGACTAATTTTCTTTGGCTTGGGGTGATACCACATGATTTACCAACAAGCATACTGAAGGTCACAGATGACAACATGGGATGGACTATGTCCGTACGTCCATCATATCATATCAGTGGACAGAACAAGGTACATGTACGTATAAATCGTTTAGGCTGATCTAAGCACAAGCTTTCAACCAGTAATTCCAACAAAGAAATTAGGTCGCCCTCTGTAACTTTGCTAATAGCTGCTAAGTGGCTAACATGTATAAAATGTGGCAGAATTTATCAAGCTATGAATATTCTTACCTTTAGGCCACTCCAAGTGATACTCTGGTTTCTGGTCCACCGCCCGCATCAGATTTTATTCTTGGATTTTTATCTCATTATTGGATTTCTATCTCATTATTTCTACTACGCATGCGCAGAATGGTCCATGCGGTACAAAATAGTGTGATAATGATATTCATTTGCAAAATAATGAGGTGAAATTGATAATGACATAATGAGAAAAGCCGCCCGCCCGCATGCAATTAGAAAAACTTCAGGACCAGAAACCAGAGTGTCACTTGGAGTGGCCTTAGGCGGGTTGAATCATGCCCAAGCATGTTTTAAAGTTATAAAGCCATCTTACCCGGTAGAAGTCTAGAACAGAGCTAAAAGAAAGCTGCATACACAAAGTATATTATTGCCTCAAGGAATCGTTCAACAGCACTATCTGACTGCATTATATCAAAAGTTTATGATAGAGATATCTGTCACAAGCTTGGAATTTGCATACTGACCAATCCAAGTGTGGGTGATGTCATCTATCAAGAAAGTAGATTACATCACCCACACTTGGATGGGTTGATAGATTACATCACCCACGCTTGGATTGGTCAGTGTGCAAATTCCAAGCTTGTGACAGATACAGGAAGTCACGTTACTCTCCGCATACATCTGATACACAGTATGCCTACGTTCGATACTCTCTCTCTATCGTAAACTCTTGATTAAATATCTCCACGGAAACAACCAAGAACTTCAAAACTATGCTCAATCTTTATAATGTCTGTTCAAGATACATCCAGAGGTATCACGATCAGCGTTACAGCTGAAACGAATGCTGGTGGTCGCAGGCACATGGAAGACTACATTGCAGTTAACCTTGCTCCAAGCGAAGGGAGCTTCAAAGATATAGGCTACCTTCGGGAGCAAGCTTATATTGGAGTATTTGATGGCCATGGAGGCAAGGAAGCAGCCCAATGGGCCAAAGAGAGGCTGTGGGAAGTTATCCAGAAACAACCCAAGTTCAAATCATCGGATTTAAAATGTGTTCAAGAATCGGTTAGTGAAGGATTTATGGCCTTACACAAAGAGATGGAACCTCTAAGAGGTACGTTGAATTTTATACTCTTATCAGTTGTACTGTTATTGTAGTGAAGCATGGAACCACTTGTGTAATGAGAGACTATTTCTCATTTATGGCTATCACTCACTACATTCCTCTAGTCAGTCTGTGGCGTTGTAACACTCCAAAACAGGCTGAATAGTACCTGTATTCGGACATTCCCATTGTGTTGTGTTGCGTTTCAATTCGTGGTCAGTGACCAAACCCGGCCTGGCTGTGAATAGATCCTTGTGTGTATCCGTGGTGTGATATACAGTTTGAATGGTGTTCATGTTCTATAGCATTGCTCTCTGCGAGCGCTAATGAAATTTATCACATTATAGACTTGTTAAATTAGCAGCTTGTGCCAAGCGATGTATTTATCCAAGCACAGGATAATGATCCTGAAAGCATTCTAAGTAAACCATACACTATCTAAGAATATCCACAATCACAATCACAAAGATACTGGTGCCCTTTCATTTTATTATACCATATATTTCTCTCTGCAGCTAACTGGAAAAAGAACAAGATGGGTGATCTGAGCACTGCAGGTACAACAGCCTCTACAGTCATCTTCCGACAAGATCACATCATTGTGGCCAACGTTGGTGACTCCACTGCTGTACTGGGTAACTACATTCTCTGTGTGTGTGTATAAATGGCAATTCTTAGGATAGCTTCATACCACCATCAGGATCTCACATGATGTAGGATGTGATGTTATTATGTTTAGTGCGGAGTGTTGCAAGGATTCCATGGGCAAGTTGAATCCTGCACTAGGTGTTGCTTTGTCATTATTAACCCGAGGCACGTGGGTGGCCACGGGTTATAGTAGTCGTTTGGTTTGTTTGTTTGTTTGTGACAGGTGAGTCTGCTTACCTGGATGCCACAGCACTGCGTTTACAGCATGGATAGCCTTCATACAACAAGTTATTAGTTTTAATAGTGGCAGAATTTCATGTTAAACCTTCGTTGTCAAATAAAAACGAGCAAAAGCTAAGAAGCTTGTGACTGGGTCTGCTTACCTGGATGCTCTAGCACTGCGTTTACAGCATGGGTAGCCTCCACACAACAAGTCAGTACTTCTAATAGTGGCAGCTTTCGGTGTTAAAGCTTCGTTGTCTAATAAAAGCGAGCAAAATGTAGCTTGAACAGAACTTGCACATGCGTTACTTATAACTGAAGTGATCCTGTACCAGGTCCAGAAACAATGGAACAGGGTCACTAAAATAGAAAGCTGTATATACCAGGAACAATGGAACAGGGTCACTAAAGTAGAAAGCTTGCTTGCTGACTGGGATCCATGCAGGACCTGGAGCCATACTTCTCTGAGACTCCAGGCTTCTTTGCTGTGATCCTAATCCACAGTGCATTACCACTACCTGTTCTCAAATGTTTCAGCATGCCTCCAGTCTGGTTTAGTTTTATTGTTCCTTAGTTGCTGTGCAAGTCATACGTGATAACAACATCACTATAGTCTATATGCACTGCATTATATTTCTGGTTTCTTTATAATCATGTCACCAGCCGAGGGTTTGCACTTTAGTGCTCTAGTTGACAGCAGTGTCACTAGTGCACTGTCAGTGTGGTAGGCAGGCAACACTATTCATTTAAAACTAACATGTGATAGCATTTCCAAACATGGGTAGTTAATCATCGCCTCCCCCCACTTCATCTACATTACACTACATTACAGCGTACATTGTAGTCATGAATACACTAACGATGCTATTGGCTCTAGCACTGATTGTTGACAATTATCGTGAATGTTGTTTCACAAGATTTTACGTACACTACTGTCCCCCATAGTAGTACTCCCTAAATAGCCATTGCTGTGTTTTGAGATTAATATTATTTGCGGCTGTTTAAGGTATACTGTACTACTCTTGTGCAGCTGAGGTGAACCCACTGGCAGGACAGGAGGGTCAACACTCTGTCAGGGCCAACACCCTCACCATTGACCACAAACCAGAAGACCCAAATGAGATTGCACGAATAGAGACACAAGGTCACCTATCTATCCTATTGATACTGTTATGTAATGTAGTAACATTCTGTTAGGGTGGATCATAATGGCTACCATAGAGCACACGTGTGTGTGTATTGCTATTCAGACTCAAACTGCATGTTGTTGGCAGCTTTACAGAGTATAGATTGCAGGAAGTGTTGTATTCTATTATAGTCGTAACAGAGTATAGATTGCAGGAAGTGTTGTATTCTATTATAGTCGTAACACACCTTGATTCTGTGTTTGCTAACACTACATATTGATTTGCAAGTTCAGTCTTGCCTGGCCTACGTTATAAATGTTTAGAGGACTTCCTCCCATTAGCGATTCACTTAAGAGGCCACTAGTGGCTTGATTGCATACCTCGGTCTGAGCATTTGCTCGCTTTCTCTGTCATGTGTTGTACAAAGCATAGGTATGTACCTATACAATACCACTCTGTCTCCCTCTACAGGTGGGAAGGTCATGCGCAGCAGGAAGGGAGTACCTCGTGTTGTGTGGCAGAAGGAGAGAAAGACACCTAAGGCTACTACCACAGACTCGACTGACGGCCCTGCACCCCCGGCTGCTTACGAAATAATTCCTTTTCTAAGTGTAGCTCGATCACTGGGGGATTTTTGGTCCTTAAGTCCGACCACACAGGAATTTGTCGTCTCTCCATGCCCTGATGTTCACATACTCCCTCTAGTTCCGAAAGAACAGAAATTTGTGGTGATAGCTTCGGACGGCCTCTGGAACGTGATGACTCCGACTGAAGTGGTCCAGTTTATCTGGGATTACGAACACGATGAGCAGACCTGTCACCAGCCTAGAGATGTGGTTAAGGCTATCATAAACGAAGCTCTAAAACGCTGGAAACAAAAGAACTTACTCGCTGACAACATCTCCGTCCTTATCGCTTTCCTATTGGAGGAAGACGTTGCTAATACCACTGACCCTGTATCCCTCAAGTCAACTACCGAAGCATCTCCAAGCTCAAACACTGTCCTACCAAGAGAAGGTTTACTGGCAGCTACGAGTGAGGCCTCCACAAGCTCTCCTGTGATTGTAGAACTACACACACGGACCAAACTAAGGCATCGCAGAAGAGAGGGTTCATCGAAGCATTACATCACGACACTGAGCCCCTACAGTGAAGAGGAAGCGAATCAACGGAAACGAAAACGGGTCAGGTGCGAAGAAGCTGAAGTGTTGTCACCAACCAAAAAGAATACGTTTGAGACTGATTTTGGTTTTGAGGCGGACAATCCACTCATGGAGACTACTCTGGAAAGCCCTATAGACAGCACCAAGAGCTTATCTACTCTTGACAGCTAGAGTGAGGGTGTGGGAGATGAGGAAGATAGCAGCAGTGGTGTCAGCTCTGATAACACTGAACCTGATGGCATGCCTCAGCATGATACACTGCTGTGATTATACACTTGTTATGAGTACAATAGTTTTGTCTTGTTAAGACCACATTTTGTCTGCATTGATTTGGTAGAAAGTTACAAATGTAAGTACTCTAAGGTCTAGGCATGTTTGATCTTGCTTTCCCACTGTTTTGTAGTACTAGACTCTTGAGAATGCTGAGTGTTGTCTGATACACTTGCCACATTTTAGGCTCTAACCTGTAGAGGCATGCTTCGTCAAGTTTATGATCCTAGTTTGTCAGAGTATGTGGTTATTCATTTGAAGCCATGGATATGATTATAGTCTGCCTACATTTAACCTCCTGTGTGTGTGTGTGTGTGTAGTGTACATGCATGTGTGTGTAGCTAGATGTTATGTATACCAGGTGATCACATGCCTAATCTTGGTTCTATTCTCCACAGCTCACCAGCTACTGTTTTGGAATGCCCCACTTGAACTCTGTTTACCAAGTGACCACCACAAGATATACCACAAGTAAGTACCTTTACAAGCATACACTAATACATAATTTTAATTATAGCCTTATAATTTATGGTATTGGTACACTGACTATAACTGCTTTGTTTTCCCCACAGAGTAAGAAGATAAAAAGACACAAGCAAACACAACTGGGACTATTATATTACAGCGCTAATCTAATGGTGTGGGAGATGAGGAAGATAGCAGCAGTGGTGTCAGCTCTGATAACACTGAACCTGATGGCATGCCTCAGCATGATACACTGCTGTGATTATACACATTAGATGCCCAGCCATGCATGCAAAGTATATTATTTATGTTTATAGTTTTATATGTATAATAATAATTATTTTACAACTTGGTGGTTTGACATTTTTTGGCATTAATTTTCACTGGTATTGAAAAATCACTAAAATCCTGCAATAGTTGAGAGTAGTGTGAAATAAATACAGCAGATATAATATATAAGTATCGTAGAATTGAATTTAGTGCATAAAAGAAAGAAAGTAAAGAAAAACCAAATTTAATATACTACTCTACATGCCATGAGTTTTTCTCAGTCTAATGTACTATAAATTATGTATCACAGCTACTCTGATGGAGTGACTGTTAAAATTAAGTCCATGCTCCATTCTCTGTCAAAGTGTTTACTTCTTCTTTAACTTGGTAGGGGACTTTTGAAATCTGCATCTGCAATGAGATAGACAAAAGGGAGGGTCAGTAACGAAGATACATGTAGCTATATTACATACATGTAGTTTGAACAGAGGCAATAAATATAATTTTTAGGAGTTACAAATTAATTTAGTGTTACGTATAGTGTACATGTACATAATTATATGTAAGATAGTAAAATTAATGGCACCACATAATTATAAGCTGCATGGACTACAACAAAATATTTTGTATATTTATGTGAACACTTGTAGCTAGCTAGCTAGTGCATTTGCTCACCACCGTCTTGTCTAGATTACTGCCAAGTGCAATGGGACTCTTTTGTTGACTTGTGGATTCCTCTTTACTGACACGAGAGCCACAATCTGTGTTCACATATCCAGCAGAATTAATGGGAAACATAAACTTGAGCAACTAGTCGAGCAGAATAACAGGCACTGAGAAACAGAGCACTGCAAACCACTCGGTCAGGTTGAGCGGTGTTATTTGGAACACGGTCTGCTAGGAAGGGAGAAAGACATAGACCCTCGTTCAGTTAGCTGTTCGACACATTACAGATACTATTACTACCTGTAGGCATTGCATGGTGCAGGCCAGCATATAGGGCAATCCTGACAGCACCATGTTTAGCCACTCCCTCACACACACACACACACACACACACACACACACACACACAAGCTCTGTCCGTCTACATAGTACTCTATTTAAAGGTAACACACACTTGAATAGCTATAATTAATTTTTAACGCAAAATTCCGACATGTAACGCTGTAGTCAATTGTCATGTACTCTACACACATACGCATGTAGAGCTAATTGTACGTATGTATATACAACAGAGATAATCTTGACAGAGCTTAGATTGTGTGTGCAGATTAGATTGATCTGGGTTACGATAGCAACACCAGAGCGTGAAGGCAATCAAGTCTGCCAACAGCACTGTACTACATATTGTACACGTATAATACAGGGAACACAAAAGTGCTACGTATAAACTATAGAACTAAGTTGGGCCATATCTAGAAAAGAGTATCAATTTAAGATTGTTAGCATTAGCCTCCTTCGCAGCCTCTCCTTTTTCTGTTCTTTGTCACACGGTCAATAAGATAAATACGGTAAGAATTGGAGGAACAAAGAAAGAAAGAACTAACCGTCTAAGAAAAAGGAGAGCCTGCCTCGCTAAGTCGCGTGACGGTGGCACAGTGAAAATGAGCGTGGGCTTTCAGTAGATGGGCGGAGCCTGACAGGCAACAAAGCCACAGGATGCCTATGCATTGTAGACTTACTTCATATGCAAGTCTGGAGATAATTATTATCATAGACGATGGCTTTAATATCTAGTCTGAAGACTAAAGGTCTATCTTTGAGCCTATCCTCAAGCTTCAAATTGAGGCTTGAGTTATTATTGAGCAGTAGTCTAGTCTAGAAACAGTGTAAAATGACAATGTTGCAAGGTTGTGATCTCATGAGTACTGACAGAGTGACTAAACTATACTAATTTGTGTGCATGAGACAGTTTTCACAGGGGAACGAGCACCAATGTCGAATTTTCCCTTAGTTCAATACATGTAATAGATTGAAGATCGATAGGGTCCTGTCAATTCCATAGTCGTGTAATCCTATTGTAGTAGTATTAGAGGTTCTGCTCCTTTTGGAAACTTTCTGGCAGTAGAACCAGCTCTATAGTGGATACGGAAATAATACCTGCAGATAAGCACTCAGGTCTACATTGTCTAATTTAAAACACTCGACTGGGTCGAACGTGAGGTCTTGAGAGTGGGAGCACATTGAGTTTGATAAGGCGAGTCTTGTAGTCTGTAGTTCTGCTGTAGTTCTACTGTAATTATCCGAGGATAAAATTGGTTGCCCTTGCCCTTCTAGTTTGGATAGTGTGATTGTTCCAGGGCAATCTTCTTCTCCTCTTATTATGACTTGGACTAAAACATTCCTTCTGATGACATGAAGGGATCTGTCAATTTTGGCATGTCAGAAGTATTGCTGTGAGTTGTCCAGGATCTGGGATACTTTGCCCAGGTCCTTTTCAGGCTTTTGACAAGTGCTATTATCAGATACAGTAGTACTCTAGCCTTTCATGCTTCATCTTGTAGAGCTAACTTCTACATACCGTGTTCTGTAGCTTCACACACTCTTTGCCTCTAGTTCCTGGTAAATACGCTCTAAGTACTGTGTCACAGTGTGTGGGAGGACAGATATTGCGGTTTACTCTTGCCCACGCTCAATTAAATTTGGCTACGTCAGTAGCAGATCACAAGACTTAGCGGGGCAGGCCTTCCTTTTTCTTAGTGGCTTCCTTTTTTCTTTCTTTGCTCCCTCCAATTATTATTGTGACAAACAACAGAAACAAAAATTATAACTGAAAAAGGAAGGCCTGCGAAGGAGGCTATGTTACATTATGCACTTACTGAGCTAGGTACATAGCATAAACAAAAACACGCCCTATATCAGGGAAACCATGCAGCCCATCAAATACATGATTGTGGTTTAAAACCATTTCTACTCATTAAGTATCATGTCTTACAGTGAGCAATGGAATGTAGAGGATGAGAATATGCTGAGTCATCGAGAGGAGAATGGCCCCCAGCAGCCATATGTTCTTAGTGGGGGGCATCACCAGTAGACTCTGGTTCTCACTCAAACTAGCGGAGGGGGGGGTGTGGTTAATGAACCAAGACAAACAATTATTGAAATATTCATTACAAAAACGTATGTACAAGGCTACACGTACAGTGCATACATGCATATAAACTGTGAACAATCAGGCCCATGTAAGCCGGGGCTTGATAAACTTGTGTGCAACACTATATTCATTACCTGTGTGTGTGTGTGTGTGTGTGTGTGTGTGTGTGTGTGTGTGTGTGTGTGTGTGCTGTACCACATTCTAGGTTGTGTACATGTGTGTACCTGTTGAGAGCGTTGAGCATCTCTATGGTGACGAGGACGGAGAGGGCCATAGTCATTGGATGAAGGTCATCAAATATGTCACAGCTACTCAGAGAAGAAAACTCAGGGGTGGTATATTGGTGCATTGGAGGTGGTGAGACTGGGGAGAGGTAAATTTTAAAATTAAAATAACATTTTTATTTGAAACACATAACAGGGCTCTCAGAGACCTACATATACATGTAAATGTACATATTGCTTTTTATTTTTGCGATTGGACTATCCAAACTAAAGTTACGTCCCCTCAAAGTTATACACACACTCACTAACTGATAATAATTGATTTGTGGGCCTCCAGAGTAGAACATGAACCACCAGGTGGCAGCTCCCACTGTTGCTATGCCCACATACACTCCGATAGCCAGATAATGGAAGAAGAGCCATCCAGAAATGAGCGGGTCTTTAACATGCCTCGGTGGTTTGTCCATGATGTCGACGTCAGGTGGGTTGAATCCTAGTGCCGTGGCAGGGAGCCCATCCGTGACCAGGTTGACCCACAGCAGCTGCACTGGGATGAGGGCCTAAGGGTGACCAAGGGCAGCTGTCAGGAAGATACTGTGTGTGTGTGTGTGGGGGGGGGTTGAAACATGGCGACATCAGGTGAAAAGAGCTATAACAGAGCGAATAGTCACACAACAAACATGCAATGAGTTCAAATTTTGAGTTTAGTTTTGTCAATTTTGCTTCCTCTGGCGATGAGAAGATACTAGTAGTATACACATGCACATACAGTAGTGTACTAGTTGAGCCCCGCCCCCTTACCAAACAACCTCCCCGATGTTGGAGGAGATGAGGTAGCGAATGAACTGCTTGGTGTACGTTATTATATATTTCCCTGCCCTCTTCAACAGCTGACACTATCGTCGAGAAGTTGTCATCAGCTAAAATGATCTCTGCAGAAAAAAGAATGGATTTCGAACAGCTGTACATTTTATAATATCAAGTGCATAATTACAATCACATGTAAAGTGTACATACTGTATAATGTACAGTACACGAAGACCACATGCACATGCACATGCACATGCATGTAACAGTTCTAGGGATGTGAAACAAGCTTGCCGAAGTAGAAGATATAATTTATTGCAAATATTTCGAATCAGTTGTTTCTTTGCTCTAGCTGCTATTTAAATCATGAACCACACAAGTAGTAGTCATGAGGTAAGTAACAGCTCTATATACATAAGACTTAGTAACAGTTTCTTCTCACCTAAGGCACTCTTTGCGACAGCTGTTCCTGATCCCATGGCTACTCCAATCTCAGCCTTCTTGAGTGCTGGAGCATCATTGACACCATCTCCAGTCTACAGTGGACATATATATATAGAGCTTATAATTATAGAGCTTATAACACAATACAGACATCACCACTTATACAGTTTAACCATTAAAAGTGTAGACATGTATGAGATGCGATATCAAGAAGAGGACACAAATAATCCCCTTCAAATACGACACATCTCAGAAACCATTTGATCCCTGATCTTCCCTATCTCCGTGAGGAGACCAGTTCCAACCACCACTCCGCTAGCTTTACCGGACGCAACGTTTGTGCCCTGTTGACAAGTGTAGAGAAATGGAATCAGTCACAGCACTTCACAACAAATAAGTTTTAGATAGACAATAACGTTCCCAGAATTTTCAAAGCAGTGGCTATTTTCAATAACAGAATGTTGCCTTTTCTCTTATAGCCTAAGAAGGTTTTTGTCTTGACCAGTGTGGGCAAATTCAAAATGAATTCTTAGAAAGCTTTATCGCATGACATGATGATAATTATATCAAGGACCACCCAACAATTCAGTGAAACACTGGCTACGTTTGGAAGGTTATGTAACTTAGTTCACTTTTCAAGTGTTGTTAGGCAACCAAGCTCCCCCCATGCACTCACAGAGAAGAGCATATTGAGCTTGTCCTGGTTGACTGCCTTTGTGTCAGGAATGGCGTCCGTGTGCTTCATGACCGTGACCGATTCACCAGTGAGAATGGACTGATCAATCTTGAGTGTTGTAGAGTGAATAGTGATGAGGCGTATATCAACTGGGATCTTATCTCCAACTGCAGGAAAAGAGTCTTAAACGACGAAACAGACCTGACGATTACTATAACCCGTGGCTGCCCACACGCTAATAAATATTGTACTGACGGGCGGACTATAACAATGGCGGCAATGAAGAGGTGGCCTACTACTGACACAAGGTCAAACACATGCTATGGAGACTTTGGGGCCTGGCTGTATTATGGAGGTGGCCTGCTAACACAAATCCAAACACATGCTATGGAGACTTTTGGGCCTGGCTGTATTATGGAGGTGGCCTGCTAACACAAATCCAAACACATGCTATGGAGACTTTGGGGCCTGGCTGTATATATGGAGGTGGCCTGCTAACACAAATCCAAACACATGCTATGGAGACTTTGGGGCCTGGCTGTATTATAGAGGGCTGCTACAATAGACAGGTTCACTGTACATGCATACGTATGCTAACACAAATATGCCTCAAGAGCTAGCGGCTTATTTTTGGACAATTTGGGTCCTAACTAAGCATTGTTCTAACCACGCCATATTGTAGCACTACCAAACAGCTACTAAATACATAACATTTTTTGGAATCTGACGTTCGCAACACAAGTTATGGACAATCCAAGATAGCTCCGAAAACAGGTCTGATTTAGAAAACACCCACTTGACTATTGTACCTGATACTTCCACAATGTCTCCAGGGACCAGCTCTTTGGCTCGTATGCTCGAGACTCCGCCCCCTTTCCCCTGGCGAATCACTTTGGCCATCTCCGGTTCGTACTCCTTGAGAGCCTCGATTGCTGACTCGGCATTTCTCTCCTGCAGTAAAAGAACAAAATCTAATTAACCCATGCATCACAAATATACAACAAAAAATAATAACACAAATTGTTGCAAATAATTAAAATATAAGCTATTAGACACTAGTTGATAAGATCTACACGGGAAGTACATGGGAAAAGTGCCTCAGAGCAGGTATACTATGGGACTTAGTATACCTGCAAATTTACTTAGTTTACCTAGTAGTCCATTGTCAAGTAATCGTATTGTAGTCAAGCGATTTGCGCATGTGCACTAATATCTAAATAAGTTAGACACTGTTTTGTCGGTGTCCATGTGATTTAGAAGCCCTCAGCCACTTTAGTACCCTCGCTACGCTTGGGATACTAATCAGTGCCTTTGGGCTTCTAAATCCCATAGACACCTCCAAAACAGTGTCTAACTATTATTTATAGCACTTGCCTGCCATACTCCGACGATTGCATTGGCTATTAAAATGAGAAGAATGACAAAAGGTTCGACAAAAGCTGTAGTCTGGTGATCACCGTCCTCAAACCAAGCCAGAACCTGTAGAGCAGGGAGAGGGGTTATCTCAATGAAATACAGAGAATACAATCAGTGTACACGTACATGTATACCGCCTCACCTCAGCTCTAGCTAGCTACACTGTCCACTGTGTTTCATGCCATGTGCTCTTTGGACCATGTGCTCTCTGGGACACCATGTGCTACTAAAGGTTCGACAAAAGCTGTAGTCTGGTGATCACCGTCCTCAAACCAAGCCAGAACCTGTAGAGCAGGGAGAGGGGTTATCTCAATGAAATACAGAGAATACAATCAGTGTACACGTACATGTATACCGCCTCACCTCAGCTCTAGCTAGCTACACTGTCCACTGTGTTTCATGCCATGTGCTCTTTGGACCATGTGCTCTCTGGGACACCATGTGCTACTAGTGCTACTAACCTAGGTATCATGTGACCCAGCAACCTACTTGACATGCTCAACTGATCCTATACTGTGATTAGCCTCGATCCCAGGCCTTACTTTTTCTTGCTGTTGTCACTGTTCATCCATAAAGACATTGTGAGGCAGCAAAGAAAGAAATGGGCGTACAGTGAAAAAGTAAGTCTCCTTTTCCTAACTTTACGTCCATTTCTTTCTTTACCTCCAATTAATACCGTATTTTATCTCATTAAAGGATTATACAGTATTTTAACTTATTGAACGAATGTGACAAAAAAAGAAAAAGGAGAGCCTGTGTAGATGCTATACTGTGATAAAATTTAACAAACAGTTGTTTTTAGTTTGTGAGTGTGTACATGTACGTGCAGTGTGTAGTAAATGGCTCAAGTAGGCTTCGATGCTGGCTACAGTGATGACGAGCAGTATCACAGCGCGGGGGACAGTCCGCCACCCTCACGTGCCCAGGAGCTGTGGACCTTTGATAGGGATATAGGCCAGGGAGGTTTTGGAATTGTCAAGTTGTTTGTGCATAAGGTACACGTCACTGCATTATAATATATAACTGGACACGCCCCCACAGCTCACGGGGGAGAAGCTTGTTCTTAAGGAATGTCGTCAGCTCAATATTTCCCGTGAGTCATTTGATCGCTGGATGCAGGAGGTGGAGATCATCAAGCGCTTGGATCACGTCAATATTGTCAAGGCGCAGAGTCCGCCCGAGGGACTGTACTACCGTCCCCAAGGAAACGTGCCATGTATATATATGGAGTTCTGTGGCGGAAGGGACCTCAGACAGGTGGGCGTCGCCCTGATGATATAATTATATACAATGCCCCGCCCCCTCTTTGCTAGGTACTTCGTGAACCTGACAATTGCTGTGGTCTCCCGGAGGAAGATGTCCGACAAATCTGTTCTGACGTCAGTAAGTGCTCTGCCTTGGACTCTATAGTGTGTCGTGTGTGGGGGTGTGGGTATGCCGTAATTTTCTGTTTTTGACAAAAGACCGTGGGCTGATGATTATTATAGCCCATGGTATTTTGTCAAAAACAGGCCCAAATAGACTTTTGATTCAACACATCATTTAAATGGCCTCTCTAAAACAGAAAGTTGTGGCCGTTCAAAGATGCTTCTTATAACGCTTTGACCCCCTACTGACCCCCTCTATGTGTGTGTGTGTGTGTGTGTGTGTGTGTAGACTCTGGTATCCGGTTTCTTCACAAGAAGAAGGTCATCCACAGAGATCTCAAGCCAGAGAACATACTGCGCAAGATCATCCACAAGAACCAGGTGAGTTTATATCAGATAATGACGGTGGATTGCAGGCACTTACAACAGAGCAGCAAACCATGGTAGGATAATAATTTCTCAGCGCCTAACGTCTCCCCAATGTCGTATTGGTCAGCTACAATGAATTCTACTCTGACTAGCTTGCCCAGCGCTATAGCAAGAGTACTCTAGCTTTATTACATGTACATGTAGAAAGTATAACTAGGGCCAAAACTGAAGAACAGAAGAAAATACATTATTTAATCAAGATGTTGGATTTCTTGTTGTACAGGTTGTGTATAAGTTGACTGACTTCGGACATGCGAAGAGTTATGATCAGAGTAGTGTGTGTACCTCCCTGGTGGGCACCATGCAATATGTGGTGAGCACATGTGTGTTTAACCCTCTGTGTCCCCTCCACTGCACATGTACCCTCTGTGACTGTACATGTGTGTATTTAATCGACTCCATGGTTGCTACTTAATCTTTGAACAGAAGGCCATAGGCAGAAAGTCGATATCTCCAAAAGTACGGACAAAGACAGTTTATCACAGTGCTTGGTCACACAAAAGATCGGAAACACCTCTTAACGTTTTAAGGTAGATATATATGCTTGTTTTAATGGTATAACAAGTGCAAAAAACATTTTTGGGAGAGTAGGGTTGGAAGAGCATGTGCTCTTGAACTGTAACATACATTCGAGAATAATAGGTGCAAAAAACAAAAATGAGGAAGAGTTATTGGACAGAGTTCAGATAACAATAGAGATCACAGAAAGACGCACAAACATGAGTGAAATAAGCTTCATCATAGGCAGATAATTATACAATGTGACTTATATGCAGGAAGCGGCTTGTTTGCCAAGGTGGTTTGAACACCAATACTCGCTAGGGAAATCTGCACTTTATTGTGTCCACATCATCATGCTACATGTAGGTGATTCCACCCAATTTCATAGCTCCGTGGAGGGTCACAGCGATCCCTACTCAACTGGTAGTCAGTGACCGCCTACGACGTTAGTATTTAGCTTTTTTTCACAGCAATATTTTCTTTTTTGCAGCTCTAGTGAGTTTCTCTATAGCAACACTTTCATGGATCTAATTACCAACCAGGAATTTGGCTCCCGATTCACTCACATTGAGAACGACAGAGGACAAGAGACAAGACTCGATCAGAGTAAGTCAACGTGTTGTACGGTACCCTCTTCGATGTGGGTCATTTGTTTCTCACGTTTAATTCTTAAGTTTCACCTCAAAAGCACTCTATGTGTAACTATACACGACAATGTATAGTTACGTCCCAAAGTTAGCTACTTGCTTGCACCATAATCATCAAGGTGAGATGTATTGGCCTACAGTATTGCCCAGCAGTGACAGTTATTGTAGCCTTTAAGGAATGGATGCATGTAAAGTACTTAGTATACGTACAATTAATCCTTAATTCGAACCGTTGCCAATATCATAAACAGCATTAGTCATTAATCTTTGTATGCATGTACATTATTATTGTCTTTGTGCAAAAGCACAAAGATATACTGTAACATGCAGCCTATAAGCATGTGTCATATACACACACACAGCACATACACCACTCCAGGTATGGCAAAGACCAACTCGTTCTTTTGGGACGATTGTACATATTGCTAGGTTGTACAAAGACGTTATCTCCTCCGCAGTGGGAGCCTAGGGTTTGGGATCACCAAGCACCTCCAGTGACTGGCTGTAAAAGGTGAGGGTTACAAAGTAATGTGTTAAACCAGCATGTATGTAAATTTATAATGCAATACTAGCCATGCGTACGTACATTTTATCTCCAAATTATCCCTCTGTCATAATCCATGTACATGCATGTACCTAAAGTGTCTGTTTCGTTATATACGTTATATACGTGTGTCCATTACAAATGGTTGTGATCCTCCAACTGTGTACCTCTAACTCTAAACCATTGGATATCACCATCCCCTCATGTCCTTCTACCCACGCATTTTTTTCTGTGTCTTACATGGGGAGGTATGAGTTAGCTAGCCAGACCAAGAAACCTGGTTCAGAGCTAGCCTCTTTATATACATGTCGTCGTGTGTGCTAACAGTAGTACTGCTTTTAGTGTTATGTATTGCATCTCTTGTCCTTGCAGAGAACAAATTAGCTTGTGAAAGCGTGACCCTATTACCCATTTGGAGATGAAGCCAATTTATTGTGTAGGGGTATTTACCGTATTTTTTGTCTCAGTGTGTTGTGATTTTCGTGTCCCAACGACAGTGCGGGTTGGTCTAGACGACCAACATGGAGTGAGCTGGCCAATCTCGTCTCAGTAACATAGGAGAGGAGCAAGTACATGTAGCAAAGGAACGTGTGACCAGCTACGAGTCTGGTGAGTATACAGTGATAATAGTTGTGTTAGGTTGTACAATCAACCCTTTATCAGAGCTACGTAGGACTCGTGTGTCGCTTAATGTTTATTGTCTAGTGGGTCTTTACCGTCTGTTTTGGCTCAGTGTGACTGCTGCTTTTACCCAAGTGCTCTAAAAGTATTACCAAATGTACCCACTCTGAGTAGAGAGGATGTGTTTATTGGTTGACTGATGCTTCCATTTACAGCCCCTTTGTATACTTTATTTCTTCTTGAGGTGGAGAATGGTATGGCAAAAGCTTGTCAATTGCTGTACCATCAGGAAGCAGCAGATAGCTAGATTGTTTGTTGCTGAAGCTACTACATGTTTGGCCCGAGGGTTGTTGATAGATTTCAATTCACTGGAGGTGTGTCGCTGCTTATTTAAAGCCAGCCCAAGGGAGCACTGTCTAGATGATCTCACGATGAATTGAAATTATTTGTGAAAAGCCAAGACTACCTAAAATTCAGACCCAATTGCTTCAGAAGTTCAGATTACTGGTAGATCTAAAGTGCTGCCACATTATACTGTCTACTTAAACGCCTAGGATTCACTCAAAAAAGGCTAAACACATCAATACATGCTCTAAAAATAGATGTAGGTCTTGCACAACCAATCATTCATTTACAATGAGCATCCAGCTCTGACCATTACTATATGTACACATACCTGAGGTCAATTAGTGGTAGTTTCTTTTTAAATTGATATTTCAAGTGTACTTGAAAAGCTTTGCAGGTTATACTGCAAAGCACTGCAACCACAATGTAGTAAATACAGTTGGCTTCTGTTATAGTGTCAGCAAGCCAACAAAATAATTTCATAATTATAGCTATTGCCATTGTGGCTGCCTCTATGCCCCAAGTCATAGCTGTGCCTGCAATTCATATAGGTAAAGTTTCACAAAATGAAAAGCAGCAGTAGCAGCATTAGTCCTTGATTCATTGTCTGTGTGAATTAATCAAAACCAGGAGGCCTTGATCAAGAGAACAAGCTGAATCTTGCCTTAGCCACATATTCATCTCATATCTTGTATACCAAGGGTATGAAGAGAAGCATAATTATGTCCTTGCTAGTACCACATAACAAACTAGTGCTGCAAGCTGAATCTTGCCTTATTGTGGCATGACTTGTGGCATGAGTTGAGCAGGCCACAGATTCATTGTCTGTCCACAAGGTGGCTCATTAGCTTATCTATTGACAGCCTCAAGAATTCATCTAGTGCTTGTATGGCATTGTCTGCCCAGTGTGAATCGCAAGATCCAGCTTGTTGCCAGCTTGTTGCCATGTGGTAGATGTCAGATAGAGTGTGGGGAGCTAATGAGCACAGCTAAGGGAATTGGAAATGACCAGGCCTCCCTGTGTAAATGGTTGAAACACTCCACGTTATGAGTGATCAATTTCACCATTTCTGTGTACAGCACATTGTATGGCAGCCAAGACAGGTAATGAGCATGCTGACTATAAAATAATCCCTTTGTAGTGTTAGCCACGCCCTATAACGCGGAGTGTTTCACGCAAACATTTTCGTTTCCAATCCCCTTCCTTTTCGATCTATGACAGAACAGACTGGAGAAACGTGACCTTTTTACAGACAGCAAAAACAAAGTCAGCAAAAACAATTCATGTTTAGACCCTCACTTGGAAATAAAACGGGGGGGGGGGGGAACAAGCAATGGTACTTCGAGGTACGTTGTTTTCAATCCCTCTCTACTGTATCTATTGTTCCACAGTACTACTGCAGTCCTTTGCAGGCTATGAAACATGGGTGGTACTTCTGAGGTACGTTGTTTCCAATCCCTCTCTACTGTATCTATTGTTCCACAGTACTACTGTACTACAGTCCTTTGCAGGCTATACACTCTAGAGCCACTGCAACCACAATGTAGTTGTTGTGTTATTTTAGTCCACCCACACACCCAAAAATAATAAAGGTCAAAGTGAAGTGTGGTGGTTTGTTGAAGCACTCCCTTCTAGTGTAATGTTGATGTTTGGATTTGCTTGCTGCAACAGAATCAAAAAATGGAACAGAACTTTTGTGCCTCTACTGTACATTGCACTCAGTTGTTGTTCGTATTCCATACACGTGCTCTTGTTCTTTTGCACCCGCGAAAATTCCCGCTATACGGTACATACATTCCCGCAATACAGCTGAATCAGTGTTCTACTTCACAAGTGAATAATTTCCGTGGAGGACAAGGTGCAGTCGGCTTTGTTTTTTGGTCCGTTGTGCGCATCCATTTTATGCATATAGCTGTACTGTATTATCCGAGGCGCGTGGAAGGCCACGGGTATAATAGTCCGTTGGTTTGTTTGTCTGTTTGCGATTAAGTCCACTCACCTGGATGCCATATCACACAACAAGTTATAATAATGTGTTTGTGTACCCACGAGGTGCGTGGAATTGACTGAAGAAATTTCTTCTGAGGGCTCTCGAGCCCCCTTTTTTAATTATTCATTGACAGGAAATGCATTAATGAAAGCATCGCAGGTGCTGATGCCTCGGTGGAGGTGTCAAAGCTTCATAACATAAAGCTACTAATAGCTAGCTTTTATACACACACTGTTATCATGAATAATAATATTATTGATGAACATGTTTAAATTTGTTTTTAATTTTGCTGCATGCAGAATCCGGAATCACAGGGAAATTCAAAGAGTGGGTAATGATCTTTTGTGTGACCAAGCACTGTGATAAACTGTCTTTGTCCGTACTTTTAGAGATATCGACTTTCTGCCTATGGCCTCCTGTTCAAAGATTAGTAGCAACCATGGAGTCGATTAAACCCGTTATTAGTTCTGCACAAAGCAGACGGAAGTATTCTTTTTCCTTGCTATCACGATTAATATTTTAATACAAATCACGTCTTTTGTTAACAAGATGACTAACCACGTGGCATAGACACTATACGTATAGTGTTCTGTTCTCAATATATTGTGAATGTACAGAAAAGTCAAAAAAATACTTTCCTTCAGACACGCGGGAGTCTCTGGGGCGCTATGACACGCTGTGTGTTTCAAAAGTAGGAAGAGTATATGTACACAACACAAAACGTAGTCATTATAGTCAGTGGCTATGTTCCAGTTGGGAAGTTAGTGCACAGTAGTGCTCGCACACCCAAATTTAAACCAGAATACAATGTGTATGTATGAGCATTTGTGATACAGACCGGCACATATCTTTGGTGACATGCTGTCTGGTGGTACCTTCTTACCAAGAGCACGCATGCACCTACGATTGTCTACCATGCACCGCTGCGTATAAAACGTTCACAGCTTCCACCTTGCTTGTGTGCTTCAAGAAGAGGCCCGTGGAGTGGTAGTGATCATGCTCATGCACAAACGGTAGGCACTCTGGATCATCGTAGATACATCCATTACTCACTTGGATAAGCTTCAGCGGGACCACAACACCCTCTTCGTGATAAAGGGGGTTTGCTGACGATCTATCAAGATTTAGATTAGATCCATATAATAATTTGTTATAGTACAGTGATGGTGGCTATAGCATATTGTCAACAATAATTGGAGTGGAAACTCACTATGAACTGGTTATGTTACCGAATGTCCTAGTTTGTGGTGGCATATCTCCGATAGTATACCGACAGAGAAGGTGCTGCTCTCCAAAACGACTGCTGTGAAGATAAACGTACATGCCAAATTCTAGCCTGTCCGTCTTGTCTAGATTACTGCCAAGTGTAATGGGACTCTTTTGTTGACTTGTGGATTCCTCTTTACCGACACGAGAACCACAATCTGTGTTCACATATCCAGCAGAATTAATGGGAAGATATGAGGGGCGTTCACAGTGCAGAGGAATGAAACCCCATTACAATAGTGAGATCTGTAGCTTCGCTATTGTGAGTGATTGACCTATACAGGATGACAAATTTGGGCATCATTATTATTATGCATATCTCCCTACCCTATCAACATATCGGGGCCTTAAAAGGGATTTTCTCGACACAGGCAGCATACTTGAATACATGAGACACATATTCCTCGGACATATCCACCCGACGTAAATATTGTGTCTGTCAATTGGGGGTGCTCCTCTGGTTGTTATTTGTGGGTTTTTCCTCAGGGGCCTTGTCTTTCCTGTGGTTCCTATAGGTCTCGCCGTGGTGGTTCTGAGTTTTTGGTATGAGTTGCTAGGGCTTTGCCTCGAGGACATCGACATAATCCTGTAGTAGTCGATCAGTTTGTTCACAGAATCGAACGTCATTAAACACATGAAATACCTTCCCCTTAGGGAAAGTACCCGATAATGAAAAATGTTTTTCTCGAATAAATTACACGGAAGCGGCTGTAGCACACATGCAGACGGACAAACAGACAGACACAAAAACCGTATACATCGCTTGCGCATGCGCATGCACATCGAGACATAAGTTATAAAGTAATGATGATAAAGTAAATATGTTATGAGGCAACCTTCAAACTCACGTCAAAATATTAGAAAGGTGATAGGGAAGAGGGGTGGGAACAAGGACTTGTTCTGCTACCATCTATTTGAATGTTGAACTGAGCAGACTTCCAACACTCCACGCCCACGCAATGCAACAGGATTAAACTAGCTTTTGGCCTGTTGTCATTTCTTATACACAAATCCTTTTCGTTGTTGAAGGAGACCAGACCATAAATCTTTGGAAGGAAGTGTCTTGCACAGACTGAGAAGTTGTTCGGATTGTCTCTGGGATTGTCGCTTGCTGAAGAGTATTCAAGGCAGCAGTTGTCTCACCTTAATCTTAATCCTAACTATAGAAAAAGATGCTCTATTTAAGTCGTTTATACTTCCCAGTGAAGTCATGAATTCAGTGAAAGCAGTCAAGAGCATTTATTCCCTGTCGTTTGATAAGATGGCCAACTTAAGAAAGAAGGATATGGAAAAATCAATGGACCGGTTAAAAAAAATTATGACAAAGGCACATCAGTGACACTAAACTTGAGAGATGAACTTAAACCGTATGCAGCCAAAGTTAATCTGCCCATAAACGTTTATATCGGTGTTTCTTGAAACTTGGTTAGTTGTAAGTAAGCGAGCCATCGCAGATTCGTAGTACAGCCGAAAGGTTCCTGTTTGCATTGTGCTTAATCGGCTAATCTCAATTGAGCTCTCGTTGATTTGAATGGGGACAATGTAATGATTTGGTTTCATCATGGTGTCGTATAAACTCTTGGCAAAGACCGTTGAATCTATTAAACATCAATTCCAGCAAGTCCCAGGTCTGTGTACACGACAATTATAATCAGCATTCGATAACCAGCTGATTTTCCAACAAGGTCCATCAGTAACACACAAAATAATTCATGACTCACTTCAATTTCAATAGAAAAGCTTTTGTCGTTCCACAACGGCCCCAACATTTGGTACTGGACTTTGGTTGTAGTGGACATCATTGTACTGTAGAAAAAGAGTATGCCACCAAATTGGCCAGCTTAACAGTTATATGGGTGGAAGAGACATAAACCTACTTGAATTTTCCAAAAAACATACTGTCCACCCGGGAAAGATCGAATAGTTACCCGAGGCCATGCCGTGGCCAGCGGGTATAGTAGTCTGTTGGTTTGTTTGTTTGTTTGTCTGTTTGTGGTGAGAATCTCTACTCACCTGGATGCCATAGCGCTGCGTTTGCAGCATAGATAGCAACAATATCTTGCTTTAAATAGTGGCAGATTTTGATGTTAAAGTTTCTTTGTCGAATAAAAGCGAGCAAAAGCTAAACTTGCCCGTTGGCAGCTGCTAACTACACGCGGCCTTTATTTGAGATACTCTACGTTACATTGTGATTTTCCACATGGGTTACTCACAGGCATTGAGTTTATTTCCCCAAATTCATCGAAATACATGTCTTTGATACGACCCATTCTTTATCGAATTTGGGTGCGCTTCACAAATTTGAAGAATCGAATCAGCACTAAAAGCCCTCCACCAGAGCCAAAAGAGATAGAGTCGGAGGTAAAGAAACACGTCCTGCATGTGATCAGGAAAATAGTATTCATCCATCATAACCATGTTTCCATTATAATTATGCACGCGCGGTACACGCGATTTTTTTATTATTTATTTTCGCCTTCCGTTTTCCATTTCCTTCTTTTCCATGCACCCAGTAATACGGTACTACTATAAAAGACGGGTTATTATATGTAACGTATGTACGTATCGTAATTGGCTGACTTGATAAGGTATACGTAGACAGTGACATGTGTTCCCTTGGCCGGCCCACTCCCATTACTACAACTTCGATCTACTTCTAGAAGATCATTCAACATTATAATTATATACAAAGCAAACTATAAATACACATTCTATATTCTATACTAGTTTTTGGGTGAAAGCAAAACATGGCGAGAGGCATTTGTTCAAGTACACATTTTTTGGAAAGTGAATCAAATTTTAAAGGACATTATGTTACACTGGTGTGAGCTGTGGATGTACCCTCAGTTAAAATTAATAATATTTTTATATATAACTTACTGGATTTTAACCTCTGCTCGCAGCTTCTGTGCCGCAAATATCTCCTTTGCCCTTTCTTGAGAGGCAGTTGGTTTCTTCTTTTTTTTTCACTTTTCAAATTTAGCTCTGTTCTAGACTTCTACCGGGTAAGATGGCTTTATAACTTTTCAAATTTTTTTCACTGGTTTTAATTAAGCTCACTTTCATTTTTTTAGCTGTTAGTGGAGTCAGGTGGTTCATCTTGCTCATGCTACCTATAATCTCTTTATAATCTCTTCTTTGGTAGCATCAATATCTTGGTATAAGATACGTATTATAGACAATGAGTTATTTAAGTAGAGAATCGATTAAACCTGTTATTAGCTCTGCACAAAGCAGACAGAAGTATTCTTTTTCCTTTATCACGATAATACAAATAACGTCTTTTGTAACAAGATGACTAACCACGTGGCATAGACACTATACATATAGTGTTCTGTTTAACCCTTTCTCAGAAAAGTCATAAAAACACTTTTCCTTCAGACACACGGGAGTCTCTGAGGCGCTATGACACGCCGTGTGTTTCAGAAGTAGGAGGAGTATAGACTTCGCAAGTGCATATGTCAGTATAGTCAGTGGCTATGGTCCAGTCGGAAAGCCAGTAGTGCTCGCACACCCAACTTTAAACCAGAGTACAGCATATGTGATACAGACAGGCACATACCTTTGGTGACATGCTGTCTGGTGGAATCTTCTTACCAAAAGCATAAAACGTTCACAGGCTGCCAGTGGGGTGGTATAGTGATCATGTTCATGCACAAACGGTAGGCACTCTGGATCATCATAGATTCATCCATTACGCACTTGGATAAGCTTCAGTGGGAGACCACAACACCCTCTTCGTGGCGCTGTTTCTCAGCTGCTCCATAAAGGGAAAGGGGGTGATCCATGTACTGGCTATGAAGCTTCTAAGAAAGACCAAACACGTCAATACTTAAGTATGAAAGAAAATGTGTCTCATTGTATAACATATACATGCATGTAGGATGGGATTATTTTCGAAAAATAGTACCGTATAGCGGGTAATTTTCGTGGGGTATGGTTACAGTGCTCTTGCACAAAGATATGGAAACCACTGTATACTGACCAAGCGGGTTTGCTGACGATCTATCAAGATAAGATAATTTGTTATAGTACAGTGGTGGTGGCTATAGCATATTGTCAACAATGATTGGAGTGGAAGCTCACTATGAACTAGTTTTGTTACCGAACGTCCCCACATGAAGCCGGCGTCTGTCCCAGTGGCCCCTATCCCTATCTGAATGCCTCAGACGGGAGTCTCCCAGATTCGAAGGAGGGGCGAGGACACAAACAACTCTAAGACGCATGATCGGTCTCCATACAATGTTGGCACGTCCTCCCCCGCTGGTTCTGATTAGCCAGGGCATACAAGGAGCTATTCAACTGTGACCAGACCACTCTGGGGTTGTTAGCCGCCTGCTTGGAGTCTCCGATGCAGAGAAGATACGAGTGGCGGGAGATCTGACGGATTCACTATTGTGAGTGTACAGGATGACAAATTTAGACATCATTATATTGTTATGCCTATGCCTATCTCCTCTCCCCTATCAACATATACCGGGGCCTTTTTCGGGATTTATCGACACGGGCAGCATACTTGAATACATGAGACACATATTCCTCGGACATATCCAAATATTGTGTCTGTCAACTGGGATGTGGTTGGGGTTAGTTCTTCGTGAGTTTCTCCTCAGGGGCCTTGTCTTTCCTGTGGTTCCTGTAGGTATCACCGTGGTGGTTCTCGCAGCAGTTCTGGTTGGTCCCTTTTGGTCTCTTTCTTTTGTAAGAGTAGTTGCTAGGGTTTTGCCTCGAGGACATCGACATAATAGTCGATCAGTTTGTTCACAGAATCGAACGTCAGAAATACCTTCCCCTTAGGGAAAGTACCCGTTAATGAAAAATGTTTTTTCTCGAATAAGGAACATTAGCATGCAGCTGTAGCACAACATGCAGACAGACGGCGTAACATCGCTTGCGCATGGGCATAACTTATAAAAAGTTATGATGATGAAAGTTATGAGGCAACACTCCACGCCCACGCAATGCAACAGGATTAAACTACGTTGACTCACGGTCTGGGCGCAGGCACACAATTTGCATACATGATCAGAGCCCGGAGATGGGCAGTTATCCGCAACCATACTACACCAGACCCCAGAGATATCATGACACAATAATCGTTGCCTAGCAACTGACCACATCCATTTTCACAAACAATATGACACTAAAAAAGTGTTCCCCAATGTTTTCACGGTGACACGGTTCATCAGCAGAAAGTGAAACGCTTGTCGTCACTATTCAGGTATGTGGTTTGTAACCATGTAGTACCTTCATTACTTTCACATGTGCTGGTGTTAAATTCTGTTAAATTAATGTTATTCGTAGACTTACTCTGCATGGAAACAGAATCCATGTTTTTTCTTGCAATGTACATAACATCAACTCCGTTTGAGTTTCAGTATCCACCCTTTAATCGGTCAGTACTTATGCAGCTTGTTTAGAACAATCTTGAAGTCTTCGATATGTCAAAGCACTGCCGACAGACATTGTATAAGGTACACATTCTAGATTAAAATGAACACATATATATACTGTGACAGAAGTTTTCCTAATAATTATGTATACTTGCATTTCATTTGGCAAGGAACTCTCTTCGCAACACGAAAACTCATTTTTTTGTCCACTTGAAAACCCCTTCTCTTTCCATGCAAGTAGCTTGCAATACACTGGCCAACCCTGTCCATTACGCAGTATGACTCAGTGTATTGTGCTTGGTTCAAGGCAACTAGAAACTTTTTGCGCCTGGGGTGCTCTCTCTCTCCCAATACGGAGCATCAAGGGCAGCTTCACATTAAAGGTAGACTGCCACAAGGCTGCCGCATGCACTATTGCCCTCGGAGGACCTGTGCATCTGTCAAGAGAGGGCAGATCTTATTGGAAAGCGCTTGGTAGATATACGTATAATGTAAGATGCTCAGCAAAGTAGAACAAAATTAACTGCTCCATGTCTATAGCTGGTACTGGGCTCTCCAATTTCATCAAACATAACAGGTGGATGTCACCGAATACATCCATTAACTGTTTCATTATACTTCATATTTGCTCCACCATCTAGTTGCAGAGTATCCGGTTGGACAATATTGTTCCATGGGTGCTCTTTGATTTGTCCTTGATAATATGGTACGATTGACCAGTTTTCTCCAGGCTGGATGTCACCGAATAAATCCATTAACTGTTTCATTACTTCATATTTGCTCCACCATCTAGTTGCAGAGTATCCGGCTGGACAATATTGTTCCATGGGTGCTCTTTGATTTGTCTTTGATAATATGGTACGATTGACCAGTTTTCTCCAGGCTGGACGTCACCGAATAAATCCATTAACTGTTTCATTACTTCATATTTGCTCCCTCCACCATCAGTTGCAGTGTATCCGGCTGGGCAATATTGCTCCATGGATGCTCTTTGATTTGTCCTTGATAATATGGTACGATGCAGCCATTGCGCACGTGAATGAGCTGCAACTGGAACACGTTTATCACCTTCTTCGTAATTAGGGGATAAGCAACATCAGCCACAGTGAGGTTGTTGACTTTCATACCAGCTGCCAGTGTTTGCAAGAACACTGGTGATCTATTTCTTGGTGGGCCTGTTGAAGAAAGAGACTAATTAACAATGTTAACTTACCTTTAATACCAAAGTCATTCTTTTGGCTACACTCTCTGGTTCCCCGACTACACGACGGATGAACTTTATCCTCTCGATTCGCATTAGTGGCCCTTCATGTCGAGCAGCTTTCCTGGCTTCTAGCAGCTCTTCTAGATATCCTGATTGCTGAGAAAAGATGGCTTTTCTTGTTTAGATCAGCTATACCTAGAACGTCTCTCAGAGCAGCCATAAATATCTTGGAGCACGTCCAACTGGTTCATGGGATTTGGCTAAATCATTTATAATGTTAATTGCAGCTGTTATCACATTCTAATTTCATAATTATTTCCAATTCGCATCCTAAGAAGTTGCTACACAGAATTCGGCTTTTATATAATGATTTCCTCTCAATGTCGCGTAATTACACTTTGTTTTTGATCTTGGTAGTAGAGTGGGCTGACAGGCATGCCAATGTGTTTTTTTTCTGAAAGATGTGGCTTACTGTTGCGTTTAAAGCGAATATATACTATACATGTACGTGCCTAAATGGACGCTGATCACGTGTTGGGAGTTGGCTAGATCTCGCATCCCACTTTATAAGAATTCGAGTTGGATTTTTGTAATATCAAACTTCACCATTTTGAAGCATCATTCTCCCCTATTATACTGTTATGCTGAAACTATTATGTTTCAGCCATGTATAAAATTGTTTCATGTACAGGTACATGTTTTTGAATTATGGTAGCATTTTTGAGAGCATGTTCAATTCCTAAACTAATAATATTGATGCAGTAGCTCTCAGAATTACCTTTCCAATGAAAGCACCGTAGGTGCTGATGCCTCGGTGGAGGTGCCAAAGCTACATAACATAAAGCACTGTACCCTAGAGTGCACGGGCGTATGTATTTCTTGGTGTGTATTGTGTGTGCGCAAGTGCATTTTTTATTTACTGCACACACAATACACACATAGAAAATTATATACACTTACACGTACCGTGTACCCTAGAGTGCACGGGCGTATGTATTTCTTGGTGTGTATTGTGTGTGCGCAAATGCATTTTTTATTTACTGCACACACAATACACACATAGAAAAATATACACTTACACGTACCGTGTACCCTAGAGTGCGCGGGCGTATGTATTTCTTGGTGTGTATTGTGTGTGCGCAAGTGCATTTTTTATTTACTGCACACACAATACACACATAGAAAATTATACACTTACACGTACCGTGTACCCTAGAGTGCGCGGGCGTATGTATTTCTTGGTGTGTATTGTGTGTGCGCAAGTGCATTTTTTATTTACTGCAACACAATACACACATAGAAAAATATACACTTACCGTGTACCCTAGAGTGCGCGGGTGTATGTATTTCTTGGTGTGTATTGTGTGTGCGCAAGTGCATTTTTTATTTACTGCACACACAATACACACATAGAAAAATATACACTTACATGTACTGTGTACCCTAGAGTGCACTGGCGTATGTATTTCTTGGTGTGTATTGTGTGTGCGCAAGTGCATTTTTTATTTACTGCACACACAATACACACATAGAAAATTATATACTTACACGTACCGTGTACCTTAAATGCGCGGGCGTATGTATTTCCTGGTGTGTATTGTGTGTACGCAAGTGCATTTTTTATTTACTGCACACACAATACACACATAGAAAATTATACACTTACACGTACCGTGTACCCTAGAGTGCGCGGGCGTATGTATTTCTTGGTGTGTATTGTGTGTGCAGTAAATAAAAAATGCACTTGCGCACACACAATACACACCACGAAATACATACGCCTGCACACTCTAGGGTACACAGGTATAAAACATGGCACATTAGGTTATGAAACGTACCTGCAGCAAAGAGAAATCGGAAAAACTTAGAGCACACACTTTTCCCCTGATGGATAAAGCTGCTGTATGGGTTCTTCCGTTCTGCAGCTATGTGCCTTGATTCCAATCCCTCTTCCTCTTCTATCTACAATAGAATATACGGGTTATGAAGGTAGCCCAAATGAATCAGCTGCACCTCTCAGGTGTTGGAGAGATCGAGAGAAGACACAATAATAATTCCAATACACTTGTATTTATTTACCCTCCAATGCACGTGTACTTCCTCACCTGTGATACTCTCTTACTGCCTGCATGCTAGCTCGCTACTCTCTTACTGCCTAGCCTGTATGCTAGCGAGCTAGCTAGCGAGCTAGCTAGATTATTTGAATATTGTATTCTAAAAAAAGCACAGAGCCCAGCCCCTTTTTTCTGAACTGACCTCTGACCCCATAAAGCTGCGGTCATTTTGACCCTCAGTAGTAACATCTTGGGGGTCCTGGCTCACATGATCCAAGCATGCCTTTAGAAGCAAAATGGAGTACACTGAAGGAAACCTATCTGAAGCCATCCAGTGAGTAACTAGCATTTGGCTTGCTAAACAGTATTACAGTTGCACTTGTATGAATGCATGAAACTATAATTATTATTATTACCAATAGTTCATTGAGTCTTGTTCACCTATGTTTAGCCACCAATAGCACGTGAATCATTGTGATGACAGCCTTTATCCGTATAGAAGTACTAAAACTAATATCACCATTGATTTATTTGAACGTGGTAGTAAATGTTGCAATAGTATTATAATGCCATTTGGTGGCACTATAGCAAATCCGGACTCCATAGGGAGTGGTTCCGCCTATTCTGTTGCGCAACCGGATGTGACACTGACCACATTAGAAAATGGCTGTGATCTGATTGGGCTGCGACTATAAAAGATCCCGCCCAACTAAGTTTTACTAAATTATGCAAGCTAGCTAGCTGTGTATAGCCAAGGGCGTATGAAGAGAAGAGGGCATGCAACTACTATCTATCATTATACCACACTTACGTCACCACAAATTGATCTCATTGGTCAACAGCTGTAGGATATATAGAATATTAGCATACAGCCCCAGGCATGCACAGTTTTTCAAGTTGTTTTTTCATTTGTTCAAGAAAGTAAGCAAAGAGAAAAGAGCCATGCTTGACGGGTACTAAGACTCAAAGCGACGGCAGAAACACAGAAGGTGCTCTCCAACAAGATGGCTAAGCTTCCATGGGTCCATGGGCGCGGTTTAGATACATTTTATCCAAGAAGAGCTTGCAACTCCAGTAAGGGACGTCGAATGGTAAACGCTTGGACCAAGGAAGCTCTTGAGCATCTGTAGGAGTCAACATGTTGCTCAACTAGCTCTTTGACGGCTGCAAAATCCGGCATAGTCTTGTTCTTTTTTGCAGTCTGCATCGTGATGCTAGGGGGAGGTCCTTTTATAGTGCTGCGGTCACGTGGTATAAGTCAGATATGCCACACCTACTCGGAGGATATATGGGTGCATATCCTCCTCTTAGGTGCCTATACAAAAACAAATGGGCGGGGACTCTAGCAGCTAAAAATAGACAATAAATTATTGCACGTGCACTAACTAGATCACATAGATGGCTCAGAGATACCTGTAGCCGTTGAGATAGAGTTAGCCACAAACCCTAAAACCCTTGCACAAACAAGCTCAAGAGAAGGACCGATGTTCCTTCTATTCCCAAGAATAAAAGAAAGCCTAATATTAAGAAGAAAGGCCAACCTTTATTAACTGATATTGAGCAAGGCAGGGTGTCAGAGATTGACATGACAAAAATAATGGACTGCGTTTATTTCAGAGTGGAGAAGGAGATGTTTGGAGAACTATTTCCCAAAAGACAACAGATATGGGAACATATAAAGTCCTGTCCTGATGAACTGTATACTTTGGTGAATTACTCTGTAAATGAATACCTAAAACTGTATAAGACCTGTGCAAGTGTTGCTGCGAAGGACTCGGAGCTATTTCTAAGATGGTTTCTAAGATGGTTGGGATCTTTAACTTGTGAAGAAAAACAAACTGATGTAACAAAAACTATGACACAGCTAGTTTGCGGTATCCCTGGTGACAAAGAAACACAAGGGTCTACGGTTGCAATTGTTTTGAATGCCGTTCATTGGGGAATAAGCCAACAAATGTCAAATTCATTAGAAAAAATCTCATCATCTCACCATGAAGATACACAACCACCAATAGAAGAAAAGCCTTCGGATGATGTTGCTATGCACCGCATTTGTGGTTGGGCACTAAAGTCTGCTTCAGACCACCTGAAAGCACAGATGAAAAATGCAGAGCAAAAGAAGCCTGCTATATTAAACAGCATAAAGAATGTATTGGACTTCGCCATTTCTTTGAAATTACCTAACGCAGACAAACACTTGCTACCTAATCCTGTCAATTATTTGGACAGAGGAGGCCTTACATTCCTTAAACCTTCTCTCTGGTCGTAGATGCGGTCTGTGGAGCTAAAGATTGTTGAGAATTTAAACCAAAAATGCTATCGAATGTATGGCGACAAACTATTTCATGTCACTCACACGGCTATAGTTTCAGACAGAACTTTGTTCAACGAATTTGTTATTGGGGTGGCGAACATTGAGACTTCTGCGGACGACATTGTTGAAACTTTGTATATAGAACACTACTGAATAAAGTGTGTAATGCTAGGTGTAACGAGTTTTTACGTAATATAGGAAAACTGTCATGCATTACCCAAAACAAATCAGTAGACGGTAGTGTATCCTTAAGAGATGAATTGAAAGTTTAAAAAAACACACACAATAAAATTGTATTCAAGTGACGGTAAATAATTATTGTATATAATTGGTCTCCTTTGATAAGTTCGACTGTCTCAAATACAGTTTAGCTGATCGATACTGTTCACCGTCTTTGGAACTTGACTGTTGTTTTGTAAGGAGAGTTGCCTTAGCTGTTTCATAATTAGCTGCGGTTAGATTACTGCTTGTGGTCTGCTTTAGCTGTCCAAAAATTGTCTCTGTAGCGCTGCCATTTACTCTTCTGGGGTTGATATAGTAGCCAGGGTTAGAGGTAGTGAAGTCATTAACTAGGCCATACCACATGATACGCATCAAATCCCAGGTCTGTGTGTGTGTGTGTTTGTATGTATACATGTATCCATAATTACAGCCATTTACCTGCCATGCCAAAAATGTTCGTTTATCTTCATCTTTTTCGCTCTCTTTTGCCCACTGTGTGAAGAATTCGAATCCTTCCGTCATTCTGCATATTGTAGTTCCATCTTTCTCAAAAACTCTCACTTTTGTACCTAAGATAGATATATTCAATAATCATTTCCACACTGGGAGCATCTTTCGGTTTAGGATCACTACGAGCATATTCTCTTAATTCGGCTAGCACTTCATCTTGGTGTTAAAAGTATATTAAAATTGCAAAGTGGTGCATGACCTGTACACTAATAATTACCTGCATAACCTTGGACGGTAATACGTTTAGTCGGGTCCATGAGTCTCGAATTATGTAGCTCTTTTTGAGTTTGGGCACTCTTGAGCACTGGCTAGCTTGGATACGAGATACTTCTCTTGAGTACATATCTTCAATGATCGACCAACCAAAGGTGACATTACCGACTTTGAATGCTCTTGTACCCCCACGTTTTGCGGGTCTTGATTGAAAGAGAGTTGAAATCATATTTTTCAGCTGTGTGAGCGCGTGAGTACACACGTTCGTTACTACAAACCTGGTGGCTGGGGCAAATGACGAAGTGCACAAGTTTTCCAGTATACGGAGAGAGGAATGATGGCTTGATACTATCGGCATCAGCCACACGACTATAAAATTTAGTAACTTAAGCTGACAGCTTTTACGAACCTGTATGCCTTCCGAGGAGCACCAGTCATTTCTTTTATCGTTGTCATGTTGGCAGGGTTAGGGTTGGACCACAACATGTACTCATAATCGTAGTTTGGTAGAGATTGGAGGTAATTTCAGTCAACAATTTCAGTGTGATCACTCCAATAAGCCTTCCGAGGAGCACCAGTCATTTCTTTTATCGTTGTCATGTTGGCAGGGTTAGGGTTGGACCACAACATGTACTCATAATCGTAGTTTGGTAGAGATTGGAGGTAATTTCAGTCAACAATTTCAGTGTGATCACTCCAATAAGCAACGTCAAGAGCAGTCTGGCCATCATCATCAGTTGCCTCTGAACAAAGGTATATACATTATAACACGGTATGATTAATGATGATGGTTCTCTCGTTACCACTGTCACTCTGTAAAAAACATACGCCATATGGAGTGATATACTAACTGTATTGTCTTCGACATCAACACCTGAGCTGCTATAAGCCAATCCACTGTCATCCTTGGTACTGGTGGAAACATCTTCAGAAACACTCTGCAAGAATAAACAAACAATAAAATGGAACATAGACTTAAAATGCACACCACCAGTGTAAGAGGTATACTTTGTTGACCATCACGTTCTTGGTTTATATCATGCCCTTTTCTGCATAATACTTGTACTGTTTTTTTTTATTGAAGGGATTCACGTGCTCACATGTACATTCGGGACATTCGGGACACTTGACAGAGCTTTTCTCACAGTTAGCACATATTGTCTGGACACATCCATTTCTCCTTCTTGATCAGGGGGTGGTTGGGGCAGGCACCGTGTCCTTACTTTGATGACATCTTCATCTTTATGAATGAGTATCGCATCCAGATATACTCCATTCATCCATTTTTATAAAAATAATGATAATAATTATTATTTTGTTTTAAAGAAGCCTTTTTTGCAGTGTATGCCTTGTTGCACTATATACATTGTTAAAATGGTGTGTTAAATAGCGCACTACTTTTCACTGGTAATTTTTAGTGTGTTTTAATGTGCACAACTGTGCATATCTGTGTTCACTGACACTCAATGTGTGTGTAAACCATAAACCCACAACAAATGTATATACACGCATGATTTTTTTGTTTGCGTTTGACTGCTTCAAGAACATTTGTCTCTTCATTTTTATTTTAAACTTATGATTAGTTACATTCATCAGAGTATGAGTGAAGAAGAGTCCAGTTATTCCTATCTCTCACATCTGTTAAACTGTTTTATCGTATGAGGGCTTCGACACAAAAATGACAATGCCTACATTGGGAAAAACAGTGTGAAAACTGCTAATGCTCACACTTGATGGGGTGGAGGGACCAGGCGACGACCATTCAAAACCACTGCCTTGTATTCATAATAGTTCTCAGAGAACGAAGGACCTGCACAGGTGTATAATACACAGTGTCATACAGACCATCACTGTCAATTTAATAAACATGTCGAGTGTGAGAATATCACCTACCGCAGAAGTGGCGAATGAGCACATGTAAAACAGGTACTCCTGTTTTCCTTTTGAGCTTTTGAGCTTTGGCGCTGGCCATCTAAAATTCTTGTGTTGTAAAATAAATTTTTCCTTTCAAAATGTCATACTATAATTACTATACTGTCGTCATAAGACCGTGGTATGCCACTCGCCATACTATAATCTCAAATGAGCATCCACAACGAACCATTATTTTTCATAGCTACGTCTAGCATTGTCGCATCTTGGAATCTTTTCTCTCTGTACACTGTACTTACTTGAGCGCACAGCTGCTCCATTAATTCCTGGATTGGGGCCGTTACCTCACGGTAGCATATTGCTGCCTCTTGGCATCTCTTATCTCTATACAGGAGTGACACTCCTCTCAGTATAGATACTATATTATAATCATAGTGTGACTAGCTGGTCCAGCCAGATACTGCGCACTTACTATAGATATACTCCATTCATCCTTGTTGTCTTTTCTCTGGCCATATATACACATTTTATAATGCATCCATTTCTCCTTCTAATTATCGATTATAATAGATCAGAAAAGCAGATTGGGGGTGGTTGGGGCAGGCACTGTGTCCCAACAGGGACCTTACTTTGATGACATCTTCATCTTTAAGGAACAAAGGACCTACATATTCGCTGGCCTTCTAAAATTCTTGTAATAAGAAAAATGTCCCTCAGTTGCCAGGCAATGAACTTCACATTTAGAGGATTGGAACGATGGCTGCCTGCAGAAATAAAATGGGGCATTAGCAACCTTGAATGTGCATCGATATTATGATTTTTCTTTTAAAAGGAGAAGGCATATTACCCGGCGGCCGTGGTATGACATTCGCCATAATATTAAAATACAATACAGACCTCATATCCCCCGTCGACAGCCCTGCTCCAGTCATCAATCACTTGAATGAGAGCTGACACAGTTGAACGTGACGACATAAAGCCCCATTGCCTTGGGGAAATTGGTGAATGTAATTTCATGTGCTCCTCCAGAAGTGCTTTCACGTGTTTTTTGAAGTGATGGATCACCACTCTTGGGTACGGGAACCTGAAGGGTAATTACCTGTGCTGATTGATAAATTAAACAACATTGCAAGTGGAGAGGCACTATTTTCTGCAGTACTTTTTAGCATTTTAGGAGATATGCCCATAGATTTGCCAGTTTCTAGGTTAACCCTTTAACCGTTGGATTCTTAATTAACAGCAAAAAGTGAAATGTCTGTTTATTCTCTATCGGGTTTCCAGAGCAATAAAATGCCTAGCAACCATATACCAATAGAATGCCCATACAACAAGGAACAGGAACACGAGCCTGGAGCAGTGCTTCAGAAAACACGAACTAGAGAAGAAAAGAGCCTATGAGCAAAGAGTGAGGGAGGTGGAACATGCGTCCTTCACCCCCTTAGTGCTCTCCGCAAGTGGGGGGCTAGGAAAAGAAGCAACAGTGTTCTACAAAAGATTGGCTTCCCTCCTAGCTGAGAAATGGGACCAACCATACCACCAGGTCATAAACTGGCTAAGATGCTCCCTATCATATAGTCTGCTCAGATCTGCTATACAATGTGTTCGAGGCTCCCGGTCCTCCCGTGGTCGCGCCATCAAGACCATCCCACAAATGGATTTGGTGTCGGCCGAGGCACACTTATGCCAAATGGACTAACAAGTATATTTTTCCTTTTTGTATAATTTTTGTTTTTGTTTTTCTTGTTGTAATCTTTATTATTTTGTCTTGCCTAGATTAGTACCCTACATGAGTAACTTTAATTAAAAAAAAAAAAAAAAAAAAATACAACAAGGAATAAAATGGTGCAACATGTGTTGCTATTTACGCCCACCCGTTTTTATCATTTTAAATGCCCGGCCAGCGGTGAGATAAAATCCAAAAAAAAGTTTTTTAGGCCACTCCAAATGAGACTGTAGTTTCCCGTCCAACTCGCGCTTCCTGCTTTAGCTACCGCATTAAATAGTCATTATGGCCATTATTTCTCTAATTATCCAATGAAATATTGAAATTACTTTTTTCTTGTTCTGTTTGTGGGTGTATGTGTGTATAGTAACATTTTTGTGGGTGATTAATTAAATTCATTGATGATGCACCACATTTATAATGAGATTCATAGTAATGAATAATCCTGCTCACACCCGCATATAATTTACTAGAGTCTCTGACGGGAAACTACAGTCTCATTTGGAGTGGCCTTATTGATCATGGTATAAAGGCTTGACTAAGCTTGATTTTCACATCATATGAATGTAACAGTGCTAAGATATATCAATTTGAATATTACTAACGATGCTACTAACGATGCTTTCCATTACCACCCAAGAGGTACATCGTGGGTATCATTTGGTTGTTTTGATAAGGTGTACCATCGCCTCTGGTATACATTGTATAACCATCAGCCCTATTGTCACCAGGTATCTCTTTATAACTGCACAGCTAGTGTGAGTGTGATACCAGGTATCTCTTTAGAACGGCAAAGAGCAGTATGGTACCTTCACTGTCAGACATCAACAAATTTTCATCGTCGCCGGACAGTCCATCATCCGATGACACACTTTTGTCATCAGGAAGTTCATCTCCGTCATCGTTGGACAGACCCACTTCCACCAGACGGTCCACCCCCTGATACTGTTGACATCAGAGAGAAGGTGTGGCTCGGTGAACGATCTATGAAATTTACAAGCTCACATAAAGACTGTTCATTACTGCTAATTCTATTTTAGCTATACGTACTATACTTTAATACACTACTGATATTCTAGCTATACTAAATACTACTTACCAGAGTCACACAGTGCCTGGTCTTTCACCGTCCTGGTCCATAGCGCTAGCGTCTAGGTCCATGTCATGCAGTCCCAGACAGTTCATCAGCGTCTGGCATAAAGCTGGTAGCCTTTGGGACGTATCCTACTAAACCCGTTCCATGAAGGCGCTTCATCTCTGCATCCAAAGTACTTCGAAAGTTCCCAAACCTTTTGGAAGTATCTGCTCATGCATTATTCATTTCTGAGCCTTGCCAGAGTCTGATAGGCCAAGGCGAGGTTGCTGACTCTCGTCCTCTCTTTTTTTCCTTGAGCTGCTGACCTTTGCTCTGTGACTGTAAAATAAACACATTTGCTTCCTTTTCTTCTCTCCTTCATCAGTTTCTAGGAGTGAATATTCAGCCCCCTGAAATTCTCAAGATATTCATATACTTCCTGTTCTGTACACAGCAGATCTTTTGGGCAATCAGAAGGGTGTAGGTCAGCAAATTGGTCAGCGGAGTCATCTATTTCTAGTGGAGGACACTTGAGATTGAAACAAGAATGGAAAAAAATGTTAAGTGCAGTGGCTTTTTCAATTGGTTTGTCAAATGTCCTGCCATTCTCTTTGAGTGTAGGGATCGAACAAGTGTTACCATTCAGGGTTTTTATTGTTTTCCAAAACAGTTATCATCTTTAGTATTCAATCTGTCGAAGTTCTTCTTACTTTTTCGAATCATAGATACCACAAGATTTCTTTGGTTTTTAAACCTCTTAGCATCACCAGCTTGATTCGATAATTTAGATCTCTTAAAAAGTATATTTCTCTTGGTTATCGCTCTGATAATTTCCTTGTTGATCCAAGGAATTTTTCCTTTAACCTTGATACTTGAAAATGGGTATACTAACTTCCATGATTTGCAGGAAGGACGAGTTCCAAGCTGACACACAGGAATCAATGTCATTCGAGTAGAACTCCATTTCCCAATTAGTCTGCTAATGAATATCTCCAAACTTGTCTTCTGATAACTCTTTCTTTGAGGGGACAGTATTTTTTCTTTTTTCAGGGTGAAGAATAAACCCAAGTGATCTGAATTGGTTAGTTTAGGTATGGATGTACAATTTTCCACATTGTTCGGCCTTGAAACCAGCACCAAATCAATAGTTGATGAATGGCCTGTGCCCGAAAAACGAGTGGGACACTTGACAATTTGTGATACCGAAAAATTACACACAAGTGTGCATACATGTAATGCGAAGGATGGAAATTAACATTGAAGTCACCAATAATAATTAAATCGGATAGACAAGACTGATTTATAGTGAGCAGTGCATCTGAGAAAGTATCAATAGAATTTTCTGAGGACGGTGGACGATAAAAGACACCAAGACATAACTTGAGGTGATCTCTGAAAGGGATAGGCAACGCCCCACATGATGCTAGATAAATGCAGTGTGTGACGTCACACCCTCTGGTTGGAGGCGAGTTGCACTCAAGAAAGTACACAATGATCCCTATATCTGCTTATTTTTCTCGTAGGGGGCCTAAAAGAGAAATTCAAAGCAATCAGGCATCATGCACACATACACCCAGCACTACTGATAGCTACAGTTGCTATCTTAGTGGCGAGCTTTCTTTTATTCGGCTTGATTTGTGTGAAAAAAGACCGATTTGTCAGTTTATGTACCTATATCTCCAATATGAATTAATTTTATAACATGTGCGTTACACAGAATTAAAGTGTGTTTATAACTGCATGGAACAAAGCATATTTTCCAGCTCTCAATGCAGTGAAGTAGTAGCAGCACCATGAAACGTTTGTCCGAAGTCCAGAAAGTTTGCGTACCTCTCCTGCTCTTACTGTACATGGTAATCTAGTTTGAAGTGCTCTAAGACACAGTTTAGGTATTAGAAAGTGGAACACAAGTATCTTTATCTGTATTGTGTGATCAAAGAGATGGCATTTGAAGGACTTGGGAACAGACCTGTTATGGTTTGTAGAGTGTACTGACACCCCCTTTGGAGCTCACTTTCTCATCACTTTGCATATAGCAGCTCTAAAAGATTAATAGCCTATGTCTAAGTGTATCTGGTGTCTCCTCAAGAGCACAGTTTGCTATAATACTACAAACTCTTTACTGACATTTTGAGTGCACACACCCCTTTTTGTTCATTACACGCCCCTTTTTAGCAACTCGCCTCATCCAACGAAAGTGCTGGGTGTTGCCTATCCCTTTCTTTCGTGTATCTATGCTCTGATTAAAGTGACTAGCACAAATTCTAGACCAAGCGGCCCTAAAAGTAAAATGTTAAAATGAATGCTTTTGTGAATAAACATGGCAACACCGCCACCATTCCTGATCTAAATACATTGTAGTTAGGAATGTATAACTCACTATCTATAATATCACTACACAACCATGTTTCTACTAGACAAACAACATCTGGGCAGTGGGTAGCACAAATAGCCCTTAATTCATCTATTTTAGGTTATTAGGCTTAGAGAAACACTTACTAGTACATGTCATAAGAGCAGTCCTGTTTGTAACCCTGAGAGTTTGCACCCTCCACGTTATGTTGATTGCCTAAGTCTGACCTAAAAAAGGTGGTTGCGAGTTGTTTTGATCCTCAGTAGGTTCCAACGATTGGTCTACATTGCTACTTTGGGCCTGTGCAGTCCTGTTTGTAACCCTGAGAGTTTGTAGCCTCTACACAGGCTCTCCTTTCTGTTCTTTATCATCACAATCGTTCAATAAGATAAAATACTGTATTATTCGTTCAATGAGATAAAATACGGTATTAATTGGAGGAATAAAGAAAGAAATAGACGTAGAGTTAGGAGTATCGGGAAGTCGCGTGAGGGTAGAAGGGTGGTAGAAGGGTGAAAATGAGCGTGGGCATACTGAGCTAGAGATGTTGGACTGCCCACGCAGAGGTCTACGATGCAGCAAGCTGGACATGGACTTGGAACTGGAAGTTTGCAAGCACTATAGCTAGCTATACTGTACCTTAGGCTTAGCTAGATGATCTACTAGAATCTAGTCTAGATTGTGTGTTTAGATTCTATCATTATTACCTTTTCTTGTGTCTTTCTACATGCTATAGTAGAATAGCTTAGTCATCATTAAGCAGGTAGCTACTGCCACCAGAGCTGGCCACACTGGTTCTCTGATCTGACTTGCAGCACAGCTTGGTGGTTGTCTCAGTGCAATACAGTACAGTCTTATAATTATATTCTGAATGCGTGTGAGAATACCTTACGTCACGATTGTGGGCTACATATCGCCCACGTTCATAAAAATCCTTGTGGATCACGCGATTTCCCAAACCAGGCCTTACTTTTCTTAACTGTACGCCCATTTCTTTCTTTGCTGCCTCACTATGTCTTTCTTATGTTTATGGATGAACAGTGACAACAGCAAGAAAAGTAAGGCCTGGGAACGAGGCTAGAGAGTTTGCACCCTCCACGTTATGTTGATTGCCTAAGTCTGACCTAAAAAAGGTGGTTGCGAGTTGTTTTGATCCTCAGGAGGGTCCAGCGATGGGTCTACATTGTCATCTTGAGCATGTGTTCCAAGTGCCTTATCTAGTGGATCGCTAAAGCGATACAGTGGCTCTAACTTCCACCTAGCTTGCTGATCAATAAGCAACCAGTTATCCTCCAGTCTTTTTAGCTTACTTTCATCACCACGAACAACAAACCACCACTTACTTATTTGGGACGATTTAATGGTCTTATATTTCCTCTTCACCGAAAAAGCAACAACATCAACATCTGATATGGACTTAATCGAATCACATAATTATCTCTGAGGTAGTTGTAGATCTTCGAGTGCCCCAAATTTTTCTAGAACCAACTACAATAACTTTAGGAGTTTTAGGAGTCTTGTGCTGGTTCTGGTTCTTGCCACTTTTAACTGGATTGGATGGAACGCCCGCTGAAGCATGAAGGACATTCAATTGACGGTTTATTGTACAAATCTTACGTTTAGGTGTTTTGTAGCCTCGATCCCAGGCCGCACTTCCCACTAGGGAAGTGGGCATGCCAACAGAGACTTCACTTTCATGACACATTTGTTATGAATAGCCTGTATTAATTATTAATTAATTAATTCTTCTTATTATGATTATCCTTCAGATTGCCACTGCCCGGCCACCCTTATATAGGGATGGGGAAAATAATTCGAGGTTCATCATCATCTTCTTTCTTGATTGTACAATGTGGCATTGCAGCAACAATACAGATCTATAGATGGATTGGATTCGCCATTAAAGTCAAAATAAATAGATGTTAGTGTGTGTGTGTGTGTGTGTGTGTGTGTGTGTGTGTGCGTGCGTGTGTGTTTGGTAAGGGGGTAGTAGCACAAGGCTAACTGGGTTGGATGGAACGCCCGCTGAAGCATGAAGGACATTCAATTGACGGTTTATTGTACAAATCTTACGTTTAGGTGTTTTGTAGCCTCGATCCCAGGCCGCACTTCCCACTAGGGAAGTGGGCATGCCAACAGAGACTTCACTTTCATGACACATTTGTTATGAACAGCCTGTATTAATTATTAATTAATTAATTCTTATTGAGAACCCGCAAAGGAGGCTAATCCTAGCTAGCTATCAAGCTACTGGTATCGACTGCTTGCGCATGCGCTAATATCCCCCCGGTATCTGGGGGCTTTGGATAACATCGTTTATGCTCAGTAAAACTATGACATCACAACAAAAGGAAGTGGATTGAAGGAAGTAGATAGAAAGTTCGATTGAAGGTTTCTAGCCCATCGGATAGCATTCTCTGATAGCTACCCTTAGCCTGCTATGTTAACAAAAGACTCACAGCCCGCAACAGTGTGGATGACGATCGTCTGAAAGGAATGGCGGCTGATAAGAGCATATATGGACAGGCCACGCCCATTTAACACTAACTTTGGTGAAAGTCTACTATACTACTGCTACTGATTCTATCAGAAGAAAATAGCAGTACAACAAACCTACACAGCTCTGTCTCTAGCTAGCTAGCTATATAACTCTGTGTATGACTTTTAGGATATTTTCTCTGATGTATCCAGTATTATAGGAATATTTACGGGAAAAAATCCAATAATTTGGTGCATGCGCAAGCAGTCGATAGCAGGCCTTCTTTCAAAGGCCGGTGAAGGAGGCTAGGTGTTTTGTGGCTTGTAGTTACATGTACAAGATCTATAGATGGATTCGCCATTAAAGTCAAAATAAATAGATGTTAGTGTGTGTGTGTGTGTGTGTGTGTGTGTGTGTGTGTGTGCGCGCGCGTACGTGTTCTATACATACATACAATTTAGACACATTAATTTTTAGTTGCATGTGTGCTTGATACATACTGTAGGGTGCATGTACACATATAGATTGGGTTTCGAACACAACGTTTTTTGATTGCGAATTTTCACATAAATCGCTATTGAACGCTATTGAGACTATGAAAGCTAATTATTAAAAGACACGCAAAAAGTGTTGAACTTCCACGTGACAAAGTATTAGTATGTTGAGGTGACTATAGTGTTCTAAACCCGATATAATTATGGGTAGATACGAAGAGCGGACTGGGATCGAGGCTAGTAACCTACAGGCATGGTAATGGTCTCAGTCAATGACTCCTATATGCATGTAGATTGATTGAACAGTATACATTCATTGAACAAGCAGCTTACGTAAACAAGTTGCAAATTCTCCCTACACATGTTGGAAGGATGCCTCAGGGTAATGCCAGAAGGGAGACCAATCACATGTTCAGGTTTGAGAGGCACTCTTGTTTGAGATTGTTGAGCAAGAGCTGCATTAAAAATAAAAATATACCTGTTTGCAAACAACTCATATAGAACTCACAATATTTGGCGTTTAACCTTGGTTGTAGTGGCCAAGTACGTTTTCCTCTAAATGGATGAATACAGACCTGTACAGCAAGAACGCGATCCCCCCTACGCTTCCGAATGGAGGGTATAATAATAATAATCTGTGCATGAAGTATTTTAGTGCAGACCCCATAATCTTAGTTATTGCTGGGAACAATTTCTCAGTAATTGAGATGCATGCACTCTGTGTGTATTTTTCTAATCGGACGAGCTGAGCTTCTGTCTGATTAGCTCCTTCTTGTTGTCAAACTTCCCTTAGCCTTGCCAGCAGAGTCTTTGATATGGCGTTCCCAACCTCATTACCCGAGGCTTGAGAGCTGGTGGTTGGGGCATGTCCCAACAGAGACTTCACTTTGATGGCAAATTTGTTAAGCTCTTGGCTAGATTTTTCTTCCGCGTGCATGCAATCTTAATTGTTACTTCAACATTTACAAGGCCGTTGACCTATAGGGACTGTACTGTAATTATTTTCTTATTACTCTTTTGTCAGCTTGCCATGTTTATACTCGTGTGTAAACGCATGTTTTATCTTCGCCTGTGGAAGGTATAAAAGCTTCTGGCATGTTGGGAAGCTCTTTTTTTTGTTTGATTCCAGACCTTGAGTGGCCACTTCCTCTTTTGTGGTCCTTCCTTTTGTATTCTATTTTGAGACGCAGCTCCCTTGGTATTCGATTACACGATTTCAGCATGTCCCAACAGAGACGAAGTTGGCCTTCCCCTCCATGTCCACTTTTTTTCTTTCTTTCTGGTCTCTTTATTATTCGTTGCCATGGCCTACATAATTATATTACATACGGAGTATAGAAACCATTAATTTTTTCCATAATCTGCACACGCATTTCTGTGGTGTATGACCTATTGCTATTGGCTAACGCTCACAATCCCTGTTATAACTGGCATGCATGCGCGCGCACTGTAAAAACAAGTGGGTTGTTTCAACCCTGACATATGTGTCATTTGATTGTCCCTCCAAATAACATGCTACACGTATGTCAAATTGCAAGCTCACATGTAGTATTTCCAAGACAAGGGCGTATAAAGAGAAGAGGAGAAGAGGGCATGCAACTCCTGTGTATGCCTCATATTATATACTCATTTAATCTATTGAGTACAGTCAAAAGCTTCTTATAGGGCGGAATTGATTTTACAATTCCGATGATTCACTGTTAGGACCATTAATGACCATGTACAATCGTGGCGAACACTTTGGCTGCACGTACATCAATTTTCAGTTCTTAGCTTGTTTAAAAGTTCTGCAGTCAGCCGTTTAAGCAGTTTGACACATGTGTAACACGCTATACACGCATGCTATAAATGGCACATCTCTTTTTACAGTATATGTGTTAATATAGTATAGAGCTGGTGGTTGGGGCATGTCCCAACAGACTTCACTTTGATGTACGAACAGCCCATATTAAGCTCTTGGCTAGATTTTTTTCCGCGCGACTAGCTTCTCTACCTTGGCTAACTCATTGAAGAAGAGGAATGTCTACGAACTGTCTGTTTAGTACGGACCATGTAGTGTGACAAATTGACAGACTTTAGGTTAGCTGCTTGCGTACATCATTTTAACTCCCTAAATGGGTGATTTCAATTATTTTTCAACAGGTTATGCCCCTCCTCTTCTTGGACTGATTCGTTGACCACGACAATTATGTGCTTTTTGTAACAGTATTATAAGACATGTGTGTTGTTTCCCAATAACTTTGTTGATCTGTGATGGTGACTCTCTGGTACTCAAATACACCTGTAACGTGAGAGCAGACGCGGGGGGTGGTGGGTTAGATCTAATTAGTGGTTGCTCAGGGGATTCAGTACATAAAACTACACAATTCGTTTAAGAGTCTCGAACCCAAACACGTACAGTACTTTTGTGCAAGGTGTGGTGGTTTGTTACGGCCGAAAGTGACCGAAAGTGCTTGCCTGAGCTCACATCACTAAGGACCTCTGCGGTCTGCTGCTTGGTCTTGTTTGGCCTTCAGATGCCCATGCGCAGAAATGACTTGTGAGCTATAAATTAACCTTTGTTTACACTAAAAGTTTAGTAATTACTTCTATTTGTACCACTAGAAAAACGAACTACTTTAGACGGTGGAATGGGAGTAAGTTTTCACTTCCAGTGTGATTGTGGAGTAAAAGAAATTACTTTCAGGTTTGGAAGGCTTGATTTGTCTCAGGATTAAAGAGTATAGTGTCCGCTATGTTCTCTCATCTGTGGATTACTTCAGTAAAGAACACCTTCCCTACGCTATCACTGCTTTGTTTGTTTTGATCTTGGTGATTATCTTTCCACTTGTATTTCTTGTCATCTATCCAATGCGTTGGTTTCAACGAGTTCTGAACAAGTTTAAAATTCAGCGTCAACACGTTGATATGTTTGTTTACTGTTATCAAGGTTCATGACCACGCCCAGCTACTTTCGGCCTTCATATCTAGAGAACCAAGCAAGGCACTGGAAATCCAAGACCACCACTAGAGAGCACTAATCAAGATCTATCATCAGATATATTAAAAACATCTGCCGTAATCGGATCGCTAGCTATACCTTAATTAAGGAGTGATCACCAATACCACACAACTACACTACACTATATAAAATAATACTTCTATATAAATAAATAGTCAGCACTTGGCTTTCCTTGCCTTCCTCAAGGCGGCAGCAGGTAGCACCATCGGGTATGTCTAAAACCGTCTTGCAATGCGCATGTGTATATAGTGTGCCGCGCTTGCGCATGCGCACCAAGTCCAAGGTATAATTATCTCTAGCAAGGATCTAGGACACGTGGATCTAGGACATGGATGACCTGAAAAAGCTATCTGCTGCGGTTGGACTACCTCCATCGCTGGAGCTGCGCACAGTGGACGGGATGGGTCGAGGAGTGTTTACTAAAGAGTCTATATCTGCTGGGGACACTATATTCAGTGAACTACCTATAGCACATTGCAGTGTGGAGGAGACTAGAGGCACTATCTGTGAGCACTGTTTCAACAGATCAGAGTGAGTGATTGTGTATTGCATGCAGTGCTCATGATTCCTGTGTAGGTCACTGAAGAAGTGCAGCCGATGCAAGTTTGTTTATTATTGCAACTCTGACTGCCAGGTACGTATACGTGTGTGTCTAGATATGTGTGGGCGTGTCTTCAGCGTATATTGTATGCAGCGTTTGGATTGGCTGCTACACAAGACAGAGTGTAAGGGTGTGAAAGGTGAGAAGGCTACACCGTTTGTAAGACTAGCTCTCCGAGCACTGACAAGGGACATTCAACACCTCTGCTCACGTAAGCAACAGCTGCTCTGTTCATCAAGTTATAATGTGATGTGATGATAAAATGTGAGGGTGTCCTCTATAGTTCCTGTTCACTGGTTCACTGGCAGAGACAGAATGATTGAACAGCATTTGATAGCTCACACTGCTCAGCTCTGTGACTATCCTCCGCATGTCATCCATCAGCTCTTCCGGAGGGTACACCATTGTGGTTGTTCATCGTGTTACTTCAATCCCCCTCTCTCTGTATAGTTGTTCTGTAATCAATTCTCAATTACGGGTGTGAACAACATATCTTCAGCTGGTGTGGCCTTGTACTCTGCCCCCTCTCTGCTCAACCATTCCTGTCGTCCCAACACTCTTCCCTTGTTTATTGGACGACAACTAGTCCTCAAGGCTGTCAGGGATATAGGTCCTGATGAGCAACTGTTCATTACCTACACTGATACACTGCAATTGCTGAGTGAGCGACAAACTGAGCTACAGAGTACATACAACTTCACCTGTGCCTGTGAGAGATGCTTAGAGGACATCAGCAAATCCCCCGTGAGTGATTGCTGCTGTGCTATTATTGCTTATATATTTATTATAGAGATGCTCTGACCGATTGCTCTTAATGGGTGCCAATGGTATGTTGCTTTTGTTAGTACTACATACTTTTAATTACACTGTTATCCTGTGTTGAAGGAAGGGAAATCTCCTCCTTGTTAAGACAGGATATGGAGACAGAGCTGACAGAGTTGAAGGGGTTGAATGAACATGGAGATATCCTGCTATATACTGTAGTTCTTAGTATAACCATCAGTGTGTATTGTGTGTGTATGCTCCCTAACAGTTTGTGTGTACAGTGGCAGAAAGTGTATGACAAAGGCAGAGCTCTATACGCGAGCCATTCGACACGACTATCCCATGATAATATTCTGAGTATGTGTCTTATGGACCATCTGATCGATGCCAGTAATCACTTGTGTCTCTGGGAGGAGTCGCTCAAGTACAGCATCCAATTATTGGAACCATCTCTGTTAGTCATTATTATACAGCTTTTCCTCAACACACACACACACCCCACACACACACAGCCGTCACTATGGGCTCCTTCATCCTTCGAGTGTATCCCGGCTACTGATAATTGGCGAGTTGAGACTATGTTTAGAAACTACTGACCAACTGATCCTATCACTAAACGACCTCACGAAGGCAAGCCCTCCATTGTAGTGTACCCAGCAGTTACACCCTCCCCCCCCACACACACACTGCAGGCTAAGACAGCAGCTGAGAGACTGTATGGAGCTGACCACTGCATCACTATGGCAGCAACCACCATGCTGACCGAATCTCAACTTAAACTAGCTCGCAGACAAAAATAAATTTATTTCATTGTTAATTGATTTTGCTGTAGACTTTCTACGATATAATAACAATTATTAAAAGTGTTTGTAACAGTACTTGTGACACAGCTGTGTACAGTAATGGAATTGATCTACATGTAAACTTAGCCAACATGAATTGACCATTTATACCTCAACAACAGACAGCAAGTTAATTAATGCACCGTAATAATATTATACCTCTACATTAATTAAAACATACATGTATACTGTAGGAGCAGTGTTACAGAGGTTACCGTAAACAGAATACAATGTACATACGTGTGTGTGTGTGTGGGGGGGGGGGGGGGGGCTATGTACGGTACATATAAGCCTGTACGTGTGTGGATTAATTCAGTCAATATAGATGCATTAAAAGACAAATTAAAATTTTGAATCACATACAATGTATGATGTAATCTATTTTTGTGTTTACTCTAACTCACTTGTAAGCAGAAATTCTTGTTGTACACACTGTTAGAGTCGTCGTAACAACAGCCTGGCTTACTTACTAGTAGCCAACAGAGGCACAACACCAAATGGTAGGTGGGCGGGGTAATCCCCATGAACAATGAGAGTGTGAGACACTAGCGGGTTGGACCTGTGTGAGGAGGGTGGTGTGTGTGTGTGTGTGTGTGTGTGTGTGTGTGATAGTTGTATGTCAAAACTAACATATGCATTCAGTAGCTCTAAAAGCGCATGGATCCTCCTTGCCAGTCCTAACCCTAATACACACAAATGAAGCGCAAGGATTTAATTATGTACTAGGGGTTATTAAGGTACAGTATTTGTTGACAAATACCCCCCAGACACCACCACCCTTGCCATCACTCTAATACCTTAAATTGTAGGAGCTAGGTGTACGAGTGTGACATAATGGCTATAATTATACAACCTAAAAATAGTAAGGGTTTTCCTCTGTGCTCATCCAGCTAACCACACTTACCACTGAGCTCAGCTAAAAACCCACAAAGAGCTGACAATATAAAAGGCTACACAAACAGAAAGCTATTCACATCTCACCAAGTTGAGCAACAGTGCAACCAGCATGGAAGATTCTCACAACCCAACAAGCGAGCCGTCTAGCGTATTCCTGCAGGAACAAGAGCCAAATCAGGTTTGTAAACCCTGTACAGTAGAGGTTAATTAATGACCTGTCGCAGAGACCTAACCACAGCCCAGGAGGAATCTTGCCTGAAACAGGTAAATTATTAAAGCGTATTTGCAATCACAGTTCGATTACTAATGGAACGGTAGGTTGAATATTGTAATAGGCATTTTACGGCATGTTTTACAATACTATCGCTATAGACACGCCCAGATACCATCTCCTATTTTTATAGCCAAACATGAACAGTAGTATTTTATGTGCATACCATCACAAGATACAAAGATATTACTGACATATGCCCCTACATTGAGTTCAAATATGGTAAACGATGATTGTTATTAACCCTAGGCGCGTAGGCGGGCCACAGGTTATAGTCCGGTCTGTCTGTCTGTATATATTCTGAGTCTGCTCACTCTGATACCTTCTGATAATGTCAACCAGAAAGACTAACGGCAGAGCGTGATGAGACTTTGAGCACCCAATCAGCGAGCCTTTTGCGAGTGCTCTCCCAGGACAAGAATATCTCCCAAAACGTAGAATATACACCCCCGGTATATTTCGACTATTTCCTCAAAGAGGGTGAGTCGATTGTACATACTCTGTGCATGTGTGTGTGCGTGTGTCCCCGATTTTCTATACACACATATATGTACAACAGGGGATAACTTGGTAGGACGTGGGGAGGATTGTGATGTGACACTCTCCAATGGATCCCTCTCCCGGAAACATGCACAGATACTTGTGGAGAAGGGTTCACACTTTATAAAGGATCTTGGAAGTCGGAATAAGACGTTCAGGCGAAAGGTGGTATTGCAAATCATACATACATGTACATGCATGTGAGACAGTTAGATTGTTATAGCAGAGAACTCAGTAAGCTAATCTAATGTTTGACAGCTGGTTAAATGATTATTGAGCGACAAGACAAAAATCTAACTTACACTGAGATGTAATTGTAGTGATGTGCATGTCACTCCCTCCCACCTCCCAGGTGGCCCTCAAGCCTAACATCTATTATGAGCTGACGGACGGAGTGCAGGTGACGTTGGCCAATATCACTTGTTACTACCTCATAGGAAACGGGCAGGAGGAGGCAGCCAATGATGAACGAGAAGGTAACTCTTCTATGCTCCAGTAGGTTTTTGGTGAACTATATGGTTTGTCCTAGTTTCAGAGGAGAGTGAAACCAGTACAGTGTTGTATGGCCCCAGTGAAACTCAAGAGAGTGTGGAGGACTATGATTACAACTATGAGGAGGAGAGCCCTCAACCTCAACCACCAATTGGTGAGTGCTGTACAACAAATATATGTACGTATAGGAGATTATTTGAGTGGTAGCTTTAGTGTCTACGAACATTGACATACATTGTAATTATGTCTCGACCGCACGAGGACTACGGCATAAAGCTGACTGTATCCGTGTGTGTGTATTCCAGCTCTGTAACTGCTCAACGCAAAAACAAAAACTTGGCGTACTTCAAACCAATTGTATTTCCTTACAGCAACAACCCTTTCAGTTTGCCGCACCCCCACCTCCAACCGTAAGGCCTCGGCCTCAGCCACTGAGACGTCTCAAGTACCTGCTGCTAAGAAGCGGCGTAAATAACCTTATACCTGAGCTCCCATATTGTACATTGTATATATGCATGTACATGTACTCACATTGTTGTTTTCTTGCATTGTGTACAGGGTCACTGTTAAGTACACAACCACATAAAGTATTTTAAAGCATGTTACTGAGTGTCAGAGTCTATGCATGATGTTCATATGCATGAGGAGTTCTAATGTTGGGAAAGCATGTGTGTATATATTGTTTTTGGGTGCCTCTCGAGAAAGGGCGTGGCAGCATTTGCAAAGATGTGGTGTACTACTTATCCTCTCAACAATTTATTGCTACAATTCAGGTTGCTATAGCGGGGGATATTTGTAAGGGAATTTCCTCCTAAAGACCCTACCTAATTAGGTAACTAAAGTACGTATAATTATAGCCTGGATAATAGGTGGTAGGTTAAATACACACGGAACTTGTACACTAGCTGTTAGAGGAAATCTGAAACACTTACCACGAAGTCATTCGCTTTCTGTTCCTGTTCTTTGATATCATCCTTAGCTGCTTAATTCATTCTCATATCACTGCTCCCAATCAACTCTACCTGTATGGTCAGATGGAGAAATTTAGAGAGATTTTAGGGAGGTAGATACGTAACTATTGAAGCCTCTCAAAAAAGAGAGGTGGCAGAGGTTGTTTAGACATTACATGTCAGCATTGCACAAAGTTTGAGTAGTCTACATAACGGACACCTTCGGGGAACAACGTTTTGTCACTAGTACGTGCATGTTTAAATACGCTCAATAGGTACTTTTTTTACCCATTACATGTCCTGTATGCCCAATAGTAACTCCCAATAGGTGCTAAGTCAGGTACGTACACATGTACATGTAGTAAAGCTGACCTCAACTTTCCGAAGGAGTCAACCACTTTTTTCTGTGTAAAGACAGGAGAACATTATAATTACCAAAACAAAAAACACGTGCAGCACTGACGTAGCACGCACATAAACAATACACGAACATCTAAGGAGAGAGCCAGTGTTTTCTTGGCTTGCTAGCTAAAGCTCTAATACAAGTGAGGTGGAACAGTAACAGCATGCAGTTCACACTATCTGCAGTGGAGTTACCTGGCAGCAGTCTCCAGTATTGATATCCTGCCATGCCGTCATTCTCAATCTGGGCGGCCATACTCTTGCTACCTCCACCTGATTGGTCAGATCCATGAGAAGGCGTTGTATGGAGAAAATGTTGCTGGACAGGTGTGCTTGAGCTGCAGAAAAGTGCGACAAAAAGCCATACACTTACAGTAACGGACGATCGATCAAGTCGATCATCCATCATTGGTATAGCCCAGAAGGTCGAATACAAGACCTTTTCGTCCCTAATGTTTATTGTGCCGGGACTCATCAGTGGACTGCACGCGCACGCGCACTCAGTAAATGTACTTTGCTCACACTATTAGCGGTTTCTAGAACTAATAAATAATTACTTGCATCCAGTGTAATTTAATTTTGATTGGAAAGTGGTCATGGCAATAGGCAAATGGACTAAGTGTACATGTAGTTATGGTCCAACAGGCTGTGGCTGCATGCATGTGTCTAATTGGAATGTTGTGGTCTACCTAACATGAATATAGATTGCCTTATTATGCCATAAGCCATGTATAAAATTGTTTCATGTACAGGTACATGTTTTTGAATTATGGAAATACTAGCTATTATTTAGTAGCATTTTTGAGAGCATGTTCAATTCCTAAACTAATAATATTGATGCAGTAGCTCTCAGAATTACCTTTCCAATGAAATCTACGAATACAGTGCCTGCGTAGATCTACTGTTGTGCTCTCTAGCAAGCTCAAGTGAACTCGAATATTGTAAGCTGTTAATGGAGACAGCAACTATAACTAACACAAGACTGCTCTCCATAGTAGCCTATGTACAGTAAAACCACTAGGTTTGGTGAATTTCAAGCTATTGAGCCGGGATCCTCGTGCTGATCCATAATTTTAGAAGAAATGCCATGCACATTCGCAAAGGTTTTTCACCAGCAAAATATTCTAATACTTAACCTGCCATCGACTCATTAATGGGTGCCGTACACTGCGGCTATCGGAAATATAAAGTTGCCAAAATCGAGGCATGCCCTAAAGCGCAAGTTTTCGCCCGTGTTTCGGCGCGCCCCCTCGCCCAAACGTGTATGGATTTCTTTAACCGGGCCCTTGCCTTGTTTCGGCACTTACAAGTTTTGAGCACCCCGAAACGTTATTTGGCGGGTAGCCGAGGGTGTACGCTACAGTTGGGTACCAACCTCGTCATGTCCTGATATAGGTAGGTGTAGTCCTGCAGATCCGAGAGTACTTTGTGACTGCCGAAAACATCAAGGAGGGATCCCCTGCACACTCTGACCATTACTTGAAAAGGGGGGGGGTTTCACGAGGGTATTGGGTGTGGCTGGGTGGGTTACCAATGGGGAAAGGGGCTGAAATTGAGGTAAGAGCTTGTAACCTACCCCCCACAGACTGTTCGTTCCGAACAGTCTGTGGGGGGTAGGTTATATAGTGATAGCTGATCCACACTCACAAAAAATATAAAATGCTATAAATGTGTAGGAGGTGTGTACCTCAAGTTGCGGAGTGCCCCCTAGTTTGATAGTGGTGGGGGCGTTAGAGGGTGTGGTGTCCATAGAGGTGTCGACCCCGCTCCCTTCTGACGAGACCCCACACAAGCACTGTCCACGCAGAATGGACAGGTGGAGACTTGATGAGACGCTCCTCAATCTGTACAATAGGGGAGGAGGACACATTGTCAGAGAAACTAATCACACTTGTATCTGAGCGCATCATTATGCCCCAGTGCGCATGCACAAGCGAGCTACATATACGGTAGTGTGTCCGTGTGTGTGTGTGTAGACTGCTACAGCCGCTCAAGGATCAATGAAGTGCAAATAAGAGTTTCTATAGGCTTCTAATCATGTTTTCTTGGATTTTAATTCGTGGATTTATAAAATAAAGCTTCATTCTCGAGTTATGGCTAGTTTTGCTCACTTCGAGTGCCATTGCAGCCTTTTCAGAAGAGTTCGTAGCAAAACCTGTTCACTGAGTGTTGCTACTCTACTTAGTAGTTAGCTCTGCACTAGAACGCTAGCTATTGGTAGCTGCAAGAGTGAGAAAAGAGCTGCAAGGCTCGCTGACTTGCAGCCATTAATTTTAGACTTGAACTTTTGGCATTGATCTTTTTTAACAACACAATCACTATCGATCATTACCCACTAATAATCATGATCAATGTTTGCTTTATGTTATGTAGCTTTGGCACCTCCACCGAGGCATCAGCACCTACATGTATGGTGCTTTCATTGGAAAGGTAATTCTGAGAGCTACTGCATCAATATTATTAGTTTAGGAATTGAACATGCTCTCAAAATGCTACTAAATAGGTGTGAGGCTCTACTTTAATTAAATAGGGATAAATACCTTCATTAGCCTTCATTATGACTAATCACAGAGCCTGTGTGTGTGGGGGGGAAGTTGTGTACAGTATGCACACCTTGCACGTAGGGGTGGTCCCAATATCGTCTCCTGCATAATCGAGTGATCCCTGTGGCTAGCCGTCAGTCGTGTCTAAGCCGGGTGCCCTCAGCTGGGGGGGGGGGGGGGGATATTTAGCAACACAGTTCAATATGTACAGTACATTAGGTATAAAACCTGTTGTGTGTGTAGGGAGGGGGGGGGGGGGCTATGTACAGTACATTAGGTATAAGCCTGCCATGTACATACATGTAGGAGGTGATGAAGCAAAGTGGTATCACAACCTAAAAATAGCTAACCACACATTACAGGGTTTATGCTAAGTCCTGGTAGAACAAGATAGATCTTGAATAGAAATTGAGCAATAATTTAGAACCACAATGTACCTGTGCTGGACATGATGAAGCATGATGTATGATAAAAATAGTAAGGGTGCTGGACATGATGAAGCATGATGTATGAGTATAAGCCTGTGTGTGTGGGGGGGGGGGGGGGGGAGGTTGTGTACAGTATATTAGCTACATGAGCTTGTATGATAAAAATAGTAAGGGTGCTGGACATGATGAAGCATGATGTATGAGTATAAGCCTGTGTGTGTGGGGGGGGGGGGAGGTTGTGTACAGTATATTAGCTATGAGCTTGTGTGTGTGGGGGGAAGGTTGTGTACAGTATATTAGCCATGAGTGTGTGTGTGTGTGTGTGGAGGGCGGGTTGTGTACAGTATCTATGATCCTGTGTGTGTGGGGGGGGGGGGGAGGTTGTGTACAGTATAAGCCTGTGTGTGTGTGGGGGGGGGGGGAGGTTGTGTACAGTATATTAGCTATGAGCCTGTGTGTGGGGGGAAGGTTGTGTATGTGTTGGGGGGGGGGGGGGAAGTTGTGTACAGTATGCACACCTTGTACGTAGGGGTGGTCCCAATATCGTCTCCTGCATAATCGAGTGATCCCTGTGGCTAGCCGTCAGTCGTGTCTAAGCCGGGTGCCCTCAGCTGGGGGGAGGGGATATTTAGCAACACAGTTCAATATGTACAGTACATTAGGTATAAAGCCTGTTGTGTGTGTAGGGAGGGGGGGGCCATGTACAGTACATTAGGTATAAGCCTGCCATGTACATACATGTAGGAGGTGATGAAGCAAAGTGGTATATATCACAACCTAAAAATAGCTAACCACACATTACAGGGTTTATGCTAAGTCCTGGTAGAACAAGATAGATCTTGAATAGAAATTGAGCAATAATTTAGAACCACAATGTACCTGTGCTGGACATGATGAAGCATGATGTATGATAAAAATAGTAAGGGTGCTGGACATGATGAAGCATGATGTAATAGTAAGGGGCTGGTGGTCATACTAACCACAGAAACCACAGAGCTCAGCTATAAAGGTTACACAGAACAGGAAGCTATTCACATCTCACCAAGTTGTATCAGAGAGCAAGATTTCAGTGCAAAGCAAGATTTCACAGTGCAATCAGCATGGACGAAGAGGTTTGTACCCTGTACAATAGAGTGGCATGTGAACACATTATTTTGTCACAACAAGTATACGTAATGTACACTTTCCGATAATTATTATTAATTAACTCTACAGAAACTTGAAGAACAGGCCAGGCTGCCAGAGTACGACTCGGCCTCTACTCCAAAGATGCGAGAGATACAGGTGAGAATTTTTATATGCTAGCAAATACCAAATATACACCCATAATAATTGCAATGACTCGCTCACCTTCACAGGAGGAGAGTGCCTTTGACCTGTCGCAGAGTCCTAACCACAGCCTCACTCCAGAGGAGGAATCTTACCTGAAACAGGTAAGCAATCACAGTACGAAACTCATGTGCATCTTTGTAGGATTGCAATTCTGCACAGAAGTTTAACACTATTTGTATGCTCTCAATTGGAGGGTTGCATGCATATATGTAATGAACAATAAACTCGGTCTAGTGTCTCCAGTTGCTCTTTAAAATGGAATGGTAGGTCGAAAAATAGGCCTGGGGTACCTGGGGGCGTGGTTGAAATTCGTTTCCAAGGTAGTTCCTGAAGGTGCCACACATCGGTAACGTGTACTACTGTAGGTTTAACCGTTTTGGCACCATACGAAGCGTAGAAATTTACCGTACCGTACGGTTGCACGTTTTGTTGCGCTTTCGATTAAAAACTGTTGAGCGACAATACATGTAGAATGCTTATGTCAGTTCTGTACCGATCCTTGTACAGTAGCTGCTCTCAAATAGTAGCCTCAGTGAACGTTGAGGCTAGCACGTGGCAGCCATATTAATACTAGCTAGGTAGAAGCTAGTTAGTGCTTTACAAATACTTTCTTGTGGCAGAGTTTGAGTTTGTGCAGGTGAAAAGAGCAACTTGAAGGTGCTGGAATGTTTTATAGGCCAGGGTATTAATCGCCTCTCTCGAATTGTAGCCTCTTTTACGCATATACAGTATGTACAACAAGGAAATAAAACGCATGGTGCGTTGTTTTATTTCCCCATTCACAGGTTCCTTAATCAGTATCATCAGTCTATGTGAATCCTATAATTATATATAACTGAGCTTAGAAAAATATGCTACATTATAGGACATTGGTGACTCACCTCTCACCCCAACAACCGAGCCATCCAGCCCATATCAGGTTTGTACATGTACGTCTGCTGTCTGCATAATTTGTCGCTATATAATTATATTTGAGCTATATACATGTAATTAGACACTAGTTGATAAGATATACGTGGGAAGTACATGGGAAAAGTGCCTCAGAGCAGTAGTATCTAGACACTGTGTGTCCATGTGGATACTCAGCGACACCTCCAAAACAGTGTCTAACTACTTTGTCGGACACGTTACAGCATAGATACTCAGGGTGTCATACAGGGGAGGGGGAAAGGGGCCCCTTTGGCTCCAAATTTGCATGTCCATAGCTGGCAATGGAAAATACAATTGACCGTTTTTTAGCTACATGTAGCAAAAGCATGCCTTGTGAATCCTACCTATATATATTTTATTGCATTATAGGACATTGATGACTCACCTCTCACCCCAAAAACCGAGCCATCCAGCTTCTGCCGTCAAGACCCATATCAGGTGTGTATGTCCTTACGTCCTGCATGACATAATTTGTCGCTATAAATATATAGTACGTACACTATTTTGCTTTTATAAGAGTGCTTGGTGCTTGCTATGGACATCATGTAACTTATTTTGTTGGGCACATTCACCACAAACAACAATTAGCATACACGTAGATAGTGTGGAGAGGAATTGGAAACGAATTAATCAGTCAAACTTATGTGAATCGATCCTACCTATATATAATTGAGCGCTTTATTACATTATAGGACATTGATAACTCACGCAAAAACGTTTCAAAAGGCATTCCCGCAAACCCTTGAAATATACGGTATATACATTGTAATAGTATATGCATTGTAATAGCTAGAGTGGTTATAATTATTATACTTACGAGATACTAACTACAGGAGTACTCCAGGCTGCAAGAGTCCGACTCCACCCCTACTCCAAAGAAGAGATGTTTGCGAGAGATACAGGTGAGTGATGGTTACAACAAAGCACAACCACAGTGTACGCATGTAGTATGCTAGAATACACCCACACTAATTGCAATGACTAATTAATCACCTTCACAGGAGGAGGGTCGGTCGCAGAGTTCTAACCCTAACCTCAGTTCAGAGGAGGATTCTGACCTGAAACAGGTAAATTATGCAATCAGGGTATAAAAGTCTTGTGCAGTATATGCTTGATCAGAGGCTGCGGCTACTAAATGTTTCATTTTGCTGGCAGAGTAAGCTATACAATTCGAGAGAGGCGTTATTAGGCCTACTAACACCTCAACCCTTTACAATTCAATCTTTCAGTCCTAACCCTGTAGCACACACAACTATTATACATGTACATGTACTAGGGATTAACGTCCCAGCATTTGTTGGTATGTACTTGGTCATCGTAAGTAATTTTCACCTGCCATGAGAAAGTCTTTCATAAAAGCACTATACATGTACGTATATACCTCATGTAGCCTCAAATTTCACTGAGGTTATACTATTTGAGAGTAGCTCTATTGCACTGAATATGGGCTGTTTTATTTGAGGGCATCAGATTTTACAGAGAGGTAGTAGAAGGACTGTAGATACTTGGACTTATTACTCACCTTCACAGGAGAGTGCCTTCGACCCGTGGCCGAGTTCTAACCACAGCCTCAGTTCAGAGGAGGATTCTGACCTGAAACAGGTAAATAAATCACAGTATGAAAGTTACGTGCATCTTAGTAGGATTACTACAGAAAATTAGAACGAATCGTATTCCACGTACATGTCATGTGATTGCAATGACTTACTCAATTAATAGGAGCATGTTTTACAATACATTCACATAGACATGCCCAGATACAATCTATCTCAGGCCTATTTCTAAAAAAATTGGCTTGGCGACGAGACTATAATTATACAGGTCTAGACTTAAAGATAATGTGGTTATGCACACATTGGCAACGTGTACTAGTGTAGTACGTACGTATGCTATCGAATAGTGCAATGTGTTACCCAGGAGGAGAGTGCCTTTGACCTCCTGTCGCAGAGTCCTACCCACAGCCTCACTCCATATGAAGATTCAGATGAAGATTCTTGCCTGAAACAGGTGCAAGAATATTTGTAATCACAGTATGAAACTCAAGTGCATCTTTGTAGGATTACAATTACAACAGGGTTGCATGTAATTGTACATGTAGTATAATTATGTTGTGTATAAGGGTAATCCTAAAGTACATGCAACCATTACTTTGACTTTCAGGAGGAGGAAATTGACGACAGCCTCTCTCAAAAAGACGCCACTGATCTGGAGAAGGTAAACAACACAAGCTGAGTAAACGATCCCATTATATATAATATTATACACATTTACTACGTGTATGTACTCACATAGATAAATGCAGCACATCATGTACAGTCCAGGCAAATTTGATGTTATTCACTCTTGCTTAGGAGCAACAGGAGTCCGATTTACAATCAACTCCAAGACAAAGCATACAAGTCACACCCAAACCAAGCCTGCACAAAATGCAGGGAGCAGAGGTAAGATAACGCTAAACAACAAATCATACTGTAGAAACTGGCTTAGTCAGGGTGATATACAGGATTTTGAAGTACATGTAGGAGGGGGAAATGTGGCGGTGCGCAAAGTGCACCGTCGCCTAAGGACTCCCTCAGAATTTTTTGGGTGAATTCTGATGGGTTTTGGGGTTGCCTTTCGTATTTTAAATGGGGGGTCCGATTCTAAATCGATGGGTGTTAAAATTGGGTTTATATTTTTCTATGTGCATGAGTCAGCAAAACATACCATGTGCTCTTAGACCTTGACCTATAATTTAGATATGGACTATTTGTCTCGTAAGAGATCACGTAGATGACGGTGACAGTGACAGTGCTAGTATTTTTGTCCATATATACAATCATACATCTAAATGTATGATAGAAAGGGGAAAACAAATGGAGCCAGGGGGATATCCTCCCTTCCCCGCTGTATGGCACCCTGGGCTTACTCGAATATAAGGGTTAGGGTTAGGGTTAGAGTGTTGCTACTCTAGTTACTTCTGTGCACTGTTTTATGAGAGCAGCAGCCATTAATTTATATAGACATCCTTTTTAGCAACAATTATGCATGCTAGCAGATTTACCAGTGTATGCCAATATAAAGCAACGTGCCAGCTACATGTATAATTATACATATATAAAAGCACCATATAAACACGTATATGTACATTACCTCTCAGGGATGCGCAAACACGGGACCGGAAAGGCTCACAGAACCGCACAGCTCAAAACCTGTGTATACACCAAAAAGAACACGTCAGTATACACGTCAGTATGAAACAAAGGTAAGCAAATGCATAGGCCACGCAAAGGGCTAGTCGACCAACAATGGGGCACCTTTTTTATGACACATTTTTAAGTACACTTACTATTCTTACTTTCAATCAGGTATTGATGACTTCAACCGATACCGATACCGATACCGGGTCAGACAGAGAATCGGAGTACTTTCCAACACCACTACGACAGTTTAAAATCAAGCTGCCCGCTTTACCAGATATTCCAAACAATTGCACAATCGCAGAGATGCGACAGGTGGACAGCTTCATTCAAAAGTTCAGCAGAGGCTGCAAAAGAACGGGCTGCCGTGGAGGGCTTATTCCTGTTGAAGCGAGAACTCAGCAAATGGGAGGAGCGGCACGAATAATCTATAGATGCAAGAGATGCTCAAAGTATTATACTTTTGACAGTGCCATTCTTCCGGATCACCCCACAACCAGACAGAGCAAACTCAGCAGGGCACTACAGGTGGCCTTCATTACAGCAGGATGCACACATGCAACATACAAGAAGGTGCTTGATATCCTTGGCATGGCGGCAGTGTCCTTTCCGACATTCATGCAAACTATAAGGGATATGCACCCTGTAGTAGAAGAAATGGTCGAGGAAATGTGCTCAAGAGAGAAAGAAAGAATGAAAAACATGAGCCAGGAAGAACTCGGATCATGGACACGAGCTGTTACTACTGCCGATGGTGCCTGGCACACGCGTGGTTTCTTTAGCAAAAATTCCACATTCACCGTACGAAACTACTTCAACGGAGCACTGCTATATTTTATACATCTGTGCCAAAAAGGCCGAGACCACATCATCGAAGAACCGCTGTACAAAGGCACATCTAAGTCAACTGAAGGGTACAGTGCAACACAATTGATGAATGTGGCACGCACAGAGGGTTTGAACATTGAAGTCCACTGGCAAGATGGTGACTCTTCTTCTAGCAAACGTGTCTTAAAAGCGTTTCCCGGTGCCAAAATCATGTTGTGCGGAGGTCATGCTGCAAAGTCTCACCTCAAGCTACTGATGGTTCGAGGCAAGCAAAAGAAGTTCACTGCCGCACTACAAAACAGGGAGAAACATTTTTTTCCAGAAGTTGTTAATGTCGAGTGTCACTGCAAATCCAAAAATTGTAAGGCAGGATGCGGATGTCTGACAGACGTGTTCTGCCAGCGTTCGAGAAATAGCTTCTCCACCATACTGTCGACCTGCGAGTCTGCCGCTGACTTCTCAAGACGACTCAGTCATCTAACACACCACGTACAGGATGAGCACCAATGGGAGGAAGAACAAACATGTGAAAAACACTATCTAACCACCTGTAAAGAATGCGAGTTCGAATCTGACGGCGTGGTTGCTCGACAGTGTGACTTTCACCCCCTTACACTATGTAACTGCGGCGAGTGTGCCGATAAAAATCACCACGAGTGTGAAGGGAAACTGTATCGTACGAAAGAGGTATTACGTTGCCCCTTTCACCTACTAGCATACAAAATTGAGTGCCTGACGAGAACAAAAATGGCCGACAAGCTAGTCCACCCCATCCTGAAGCGTGGCCACTCCAATTGGCTCGAGAGTTCACACAGTGTTCTGATACGATTTAGACAAAAGCACGTATTCTTAGAGAGGCTCCATTACATTGTCTCAACCAACCTCGGCCTATTGCAAGCCAACATGACACACGAGTATCAACAACAGGGGGCTGACTATCACTGGAAAACCGAGCTCTACAAAAAAATGAATCTACCATTGTACGAAGGTGTACAAGAGGTGTTGTCCAAGCAAAATCAACAGAGGAAGAAAGTACTTGAAGGAGTCAAAACAGAAAAGACCAAAAAACGACGAGTGCAGCTGAAGAAGCTAAGAGTGATAGATCGACAGCAACGCATTGTCTGGACAGACCAACATGGACGTGACACATACGGAAAAAAAGCAACCAAGACTGCGTCCAGCCCTAAGAAGAAACAGAGCAAAGACCAGCCAAGAGCCAAGAAACGAGCCAAGAAAGACGCTCACAAGGATGGACAGGAGGACAGCAGTAACAACTCAGACTACGCAAGTGAGGAGTTTGATATGGGCACGTTTGAAGAAGACATCCTCAGTGGGTGCATTTGCGGTGCTAATGGAAGAGCTCACAAACGATACTGTCCCATGAACCCCCAAAACTACTATCACAGGGAAAAGAATCCCACCCGCCCTTACAACAAAAGGCTCAACCTGTCGCGCACTTTCGGTGATGCACATGCCAGAATAAACTACGACGATGTCCCAGACGAGCATAATGTTGTCACTCCTGATGGTGATGCACATACCAAAATAAACGACTCAGACGTAGAGTGTTACGACGGTGTCCCAGATGAGCCTGATGGTGATGACTCAGACATAGAGTGTTACGACGGTGTCCCAGACGAGCATGATGTTGTCACTCCTGATGGTGATGCACATGTACCAATGACTGACGTAGACAGTGACCATGAGATCCCAGACGAGCATGTCAGTGCTCACAAACACATCAGCGAACCACACATCAACGATCGAACCAATGCAGCACAACCCGAACCACAAATCAACGTAGACAAGACGGACAGGCTAGAAGTTGGCATGTACGTTTATCTTCACAGCAGTCGTTTTGGAGAGCAGCACCTTCTCTGTCGGATTGCTAAAAAAGTAGGCAATCTTTTTCGGTTGTATTGTGGCGGTGGTATTCTTAACGCAAGCTATTCCCCAGAAGTGTTGACAATTTCTTTGAGTAACAGTAACCACAGCCTTTCACTAGGGAATTGGCGCGCTTCTCCAAATATCTCTTTGGCTGCTGCCGCCCTTGAAGCTGCCTGCCTTGCTAAGTGCAAGTGTGTCATTCCCAAACCTGTCGTTGTAGACATTTCCGAAGATGATGGCCCTACCACAGCTGCTACAAATGAAAAAGTATGGATGGAGAACTGTTTATACAAATTAACCATCGCAGAAAAGGAAGAGGTAGTATCTTCTTGTGGTTGGCTCAATGACAGGGTCATCACTGCTGCTCAGCTATTAATGCTACAGCACTCTCCTTTGATGAAGGGATTGCAACCACCTACGCTTGCACAGCATCAGGCCTTCGATTGTCACAAGGATCAGATCTTTGTGCAAATTATCATTGTTGGTAACAGTCACTGGTGTGTTGTATCGAATGTGGGCTGTGACGAAGGTACGGTGAATGTGTATGACACGATCTTTGCTAGACCTTCGAATATCACCGTACGGGTTGTATGTAGCCTTGTCTCCTGTTCAACGCCCACACTATCCATCAATATGATGGATGTTCAGAGGCAGTCAAATGGATCAGACTGTGGCGTGCTTGCGATTGCTATCGCTTTCGAACTCTGCTGCCATAGAGATCCATGTATCCAGAAATTTGGCAACACAGTTTCTATTCGATCTCATCTTGCCAGGTGCCTTGAAGACTGCAAGCTTACCACATTTAGCACAGGAATTCGTAGGTGCCGAAACAAGGTTAAATTTTCAAAGCAGGTTGAAATTGCTTGTTTATGTCGAGAACCTAAAGATAAAAAATCGATGGTGAAATGCAAAAACTGTAAAGCCTGGTTCCACAAGCACTGTTGCAGGGAAACCACACAAGTTGTAGTTCCCTGGACCTGTACATTTTGTAGAAACTAATTGCTGTTGTTTTTTCCATTATTCTACGTACACGTTGTAACTGTAATGTTATATATTAAGTGGTTGAAAGTGCTCCCAGAGATAGTGGTGGTGTACATTAAACCGCGGCCAGCATCCGGATGACGTGTGCGTTATATAAGAATATCAACTACATGTACATGTACACACACACTGGCCAGTATATCGAGTGTGACCTAACAATCTTGAAAGCTTTTTTTCCAACATAATACAACTAGTGCTGCAAGCTGGCGCTTTGCTAATACCTCTCGCCATGATTTGCACACTTTCCTCTAACAGACTGCTTGTTATAGATACTACTACTTTCTGTGCTAATTTTGTCTTACTATTCTCACAGACTATGTCTTTAGTATGCCTCGAGGCGTAGTCGCAGGAGGGATATGGTAAAGCTATGTAAGTAAAGTTAGCTCGAGTTATGGCTAGTTTGACTCACATTGAAGGCTGTTGCAGTCTCTTTAGAATCTTTCGTAGCATCATCTGTTCGCACAAACTTTCTATTCAACTTATAAGTTAGCCTTGCACTAAAGCGTTACGTCAGAAAAGAGCTGTAAAGCAGCTAGCTCTGGCTGTTTAGTAGCCATTACTTGGATCTCCTGCAGACACGCCCCTTATTCCTGTAGATGTAATGCAAATGCGCGCTAATCACCACGTGTCTTCTTTCTTGCTTCCTGGTAAGCCACAAATGCAATGATACCATATACAAGTCTGACAGTCATAGATAGATCACTTCTTCTCACTTTTTTTAACAGACTGCATGCTGAAAATGGGTATACCGAAAAATGTCAATATTGTTCGTTCCTCCTTGACAAATGCGAATATAATTATCATCATCAGAAGCCCATAAAGAGAAGGACTACGGGGATCACGTTTCGTAAGTAGTTATGACCGCATTTCCAGAGTCACTAAGTGGCCTACACGTGTTATACGCAATGCAGGGATGCGGTACAAGGAAGTGCGGTTTCACCGGCAATTACGAAACGCGATCCCCGAGTATACGTTGAAGTTAGCCGCTCCTTCTCTTTATGGGGCTCCTGTTATTACCCATGTACAATGTCTACTTTATGCAAGAGACTACTTTTGCAAACACCGTCTAAATCCCAGGGGACTGAGTGACCACAATGACATAGCAGGGAGCGCATTTATGACTTCAATGTGGGACATAATGGGCTAGACGGGCGTCGCCGCCCTCACCGTTACATGGAAGGAGGACAGGAACCAAGCCTATGTACAGTTTTGTTTTGAGATTGCAGTATTTCAAGTGGATTGATCACACACTTAATTTTACCACGTGTAAATTTTGCACACGAGCAACACCCACTTTACGGCTAGAATGAATAATATCAAGAGTTTATGATAGAGAGAGAGTATCGAACGTAGGCATACTGTGAGTAACGTGACTTCCTGTATCTGTCACAAGCTTGGAATTTGCACACTGACCAATCCAAGTGTGGGTGATGTCATCTATCAAGAAAGTAGATTACATCACCCACACTCACACTTGGATGGGTTGATAGATTACATCACCCACGCTTGGATTGGTCAGTGTGCAAATTCCAAGCTTGTGACAGATACAGGAAGTCACGTTACTCTCCGCATACATCTGATGTACAGTATGCCTACGTTCGATACTCTCTCTCTATCGTAAACTCTTGATAATATTCATGATGCTATTGCGTAACAGGCCAGAACAAAACTGTGGACAGGCTTGATTCCCGACCTCCCTTTCAGAGGGAGGCGACGCCCGACTACATAATAGGCTGAATTTGGGGCAGTGCTCAAAAGCATAATAGGGGGCAGAATTATTTCTATCTACTCAGATATACTCGAGGTTTTGCAGTTTGGAAATCTAGGCACCGCGGGAGAATAGAATAATAATACGGACAATAATTATTTTTTGTAAAGGATTTGATTTCCTAAAGAGCAACATGTACATGTAGGTGGACATGTACCTACATGTACATGTACAATGTAGCTGTCAAGGAGGGCTTCACTAACCCCGGGTTTGTAAATCTGGCCAATATCGTCTCCTGTATAATCGAGTGATCCCTGTGGCTAGCCGTCAGTCGTCACCAGGAGCTGGGGGGGGAGGAGGATATAGCTCTGATAGCAGTGATGAACATCAGTACAGTTTTCACAACTGTACCCCCCCCCCCCCCCCCACACACACACAGGCTCATAGCTAAGGCCACTCCAAATGAGACTGTAGTTTCCCGTCCAACTCGCGCTTCTTGCTTTAGCTACCTCATTGATAGTCATTATGATACATCCGCTTATAATTTACTAGAGTCTCTGACGGGAAACTACAGTCTCATTTGGAGTGGCCTAATGTACTGTACACAACTTCCCCCCCTACAAGTGGATAGGCCTGGAAGGGGACAGAAGCTTCAATAACCAGCCTTGAGCCAGCCCAAAAGTACCAAATTATTTTCAGGTTCTAAATCTGAAACGCTCTGCTCGAGGCCCTCCTGCAATTAATTATAATACGTGAGTAAGCTATACAGCTCTCTTCAAATTGCAAGCTGTACAGTGGAAGACAAACAAAAGGACTTTATATATCAGCTGCAACAACTAGAGCAGTTATACAGCACATGCATAATTATAATAAATTTATTTGTCTAGTTCACATATAATCATCTCACTTACCATAAGCCATATAGCTAGCTAGCTTACTGCTTGTGTCTTGGTACCATGGTGTCAGTAGTTTGAATTAATTTCTATTTAAAGCACTAGCACTGCGGCTTTAAATCCACTGACCGCGGCCACTATAAGGAACAATCCGCCGCTAGCTGCACAATTTAGATGGCCACCTTTACCTGCATTTTTGTAAAGATCGTCAGTAAGAAGAAGAGTTAGGAGTTCAGGAACAACGCATTTGTGCTCTTCTTGGTGAGTAGATTCAGATTCACTGTTTTTTTTTATGTTTGAAAGAAATTGGCATTTCTTTGGTTTCGTAATGCCTGTAAGTTACTGATTTTTGAGTGTGTAAACGTGTAAGATGTAGGTATGTACGGAATTTCAGAATTTTAGCAGGACGGCAAGCAAAAACAGACAGAGCTATAATTATGCAGAAATAACTATGCTTAAACATACTGCTAAACATACTGCCTGCAAAAACCAAGTATTCGGCAAAAGGTGCTGCAACTTTTTCCCCAAGTACTATTCAGTAGCCCGTACATTATATTTTTAGTTTGTTATAGGTTAAAGTGGACATGTCATGTTGTCTGAAATTCCCACTATACTATTGGGTGTCCTCCTGTACATGTTAATGGTACGAACTTATCACCTCAGGAAAGTGAAAGTGAAGCATTGGGTTCACACCTTCAAGCTCCCTGAGGTGTTCACTAACCGCACAATGAAAGCTCTCCGAAAGGGCTCAGGTGAATCAAGAAAAGACCAACGTCACATACGTCACATACGTTGAAAAGTGTGCGATATTAAACATATCAATTTGACATTTTGTTTTCTCATAAAAATTTAAGTTTCCTTAATCAAAAATAAAGATCATGTGATTATCATGTGACCAATTAACATGAAATTTCCTTGTAAAACTAATCATAAAACTAATTATAAATAAAGCATTTGTTCCAGGTTAGTTAGACAGGTTAGTTAGATCCTGTCTTTTCCTGGAATCCTGATGCACATAATTATTATACACTAATTAAATCCTGCTGCGCAAAAGCAGATTCATAGGTAATCATGGTCTATACAAACAACAAGCTAATATTTACCTGAATTGTTCTCCTCCTAACTGATTTCTCCTCCTAACTTTCTTGCTTGGCTGCACTCTGTCTTGCGCAGCAGGAAACAAGGTAGCCTACGAAACAAGGTAGCCTACAACAAATGCTTTCAGGGTTTTACTCGATCAACTAGCTACGGTCAACTTTAATAAATTAAGTACAGTGTCATGTGACCCAAGCTCCGCCCTCACTAGTAATTGCAGACGTTTACCACCCACGCACGTGATAAACATTCCAAAGCGCGCATGAATATCATTATAACAAAATTCCATGTCATCTTAATTTGGACAGTCCTTAATACCTCCTTAATACCCCTGAGGGGTTGATCACAAAGGCAGGTTGATCACAAAGGCAGCACGTATGGACATCACATCTAGACTCTATGTACTAATGATGCAGCACAAGCGTCGCCCTACACCATTCATCGACCGCACTGCTTGCAAACGCCTGCTGGAGAAGTACCCTACCGTAGTTGATAAGACGGATATGTGAGTTATTATTATTGCAAGCTAAATTTTTTGTTGTGTCCTAAATTTGTTTTCTGTGCAGTGATACATTTTAAAATGGCTTAGTTCAAGTCACATGGTCTGCATGATTTTGGAAGGAGGCGTTGAAGAATAAGTTTAGGAATGCATGGCGATCGATACTGAGAATGACATCTTCAAGTGGTAGGGTGTCAAAAGGTAGGGTGTCAAAAGGTGTGTGTATATTTCTATTTCTTCTGTGATATGCAGGCGAAGACAACTGTAACAATATTTTGTGTACTATAGCCTCTGAGGAGGATTGTGATATGGGAACATGATTATGAAGAAAAGCTGCAAAAACTCCAAGAAGAAATAGAGCTAGATATCCCAAGAGAGAGAATGGATCTTGTGAAAGACGAACCATCTGTTTTTGATGTGATCAATGTTTTTCCACTTGGTCAATCTTCACGGGTCAACCAGTCAATAACTATAACCACCCTGTATGTATATATGTGACAGGCTCTGGGAAAACAGACCAATTGGCGCAAGCTATCATCTATATACCAGATGATAGAGCAAATAATTGCCTACGCATTGATATGCTTTGCTTAGTGTGCACATATCTCGTTCCATGCCTGAGTTATGACTCGAAGTTGTGCCCACTCAAAGATAACGCCCACTCAAAGATTGCTAAATTGGGAAAAGTAAGGTAATAGTGGCTGCTTAGACAAAGCGCTTTGATGGAAAGAGTTGATTCAGAGTATCGGATTTTGCAGAGAGGACTGTAGATAACTATAAGCCAAGAAAAAAATTTAGTCCATAAATCTGGCTATTGCTCAATATCAATATCTGCTCCAATTGGTCTGTTTTCCCAGAGCCTGTCACATATATAATATACCATCAGGTCAATACCGATCACGATACATGCACGTGCACAGGGCAAGAACAGCTAGCAGCTAGTTTACACTTTGTACTAGTTTACACTTTGTAAATCTATGTGTATACTCTGAACATATCAGTTTACAAACTCGGACACTCCACACGGACTTGTGTAAACTGCTATGTAGATGAACCAAGTTTATAAAGTAGTTTACACACAGTGTAAACCGCGTGGATACTTTTGTAAATGCTGCTATGAATCTGTAAATGCTTTTTAAATCCTTAAATTCAATTATTCTCCAATGACTTCTTTTTGCCACCAAGCTATCTTTAGGACTTTTGTCTAGCCGTTGGTCCAACGTTTCAATGAACTTACCTTAAGGACACTATTTTAAACGGGTACTAAATTTGGCGGTTTGGAGACCTACCAATTTGGCAGGTACTAATTTTAGCTATTTCATAATTCAGTTTCCAAATTTTTTAATTAGCGATAGGAATAATTATCACACACAATTGAATTGAATGAATTAGCTAGTGTCACAAACAATGAACAAACAATGCATTCAAAAGGGTCCTCTGGTGGTAAAACAGTTGTTCCATCCAATAGTCCTGATATGCCAGCCTTCATCCATCCATTATATATGACTTTTCTTCCTTTCTCAGTTGAAAAGAAGTTATACAAGTTAACTAACCATTGGGCATGGAGTGGTTTAATCACTGAAAGACGAAAGTCAACTTCAACATCTTCAAGATTCATTTCAGAGTCTAGTTGCTTACTAACAGCATCAGAATAATACGTGACAAATTCCTTTTTCATAAACTGCTTTGCAGAGCCATTCACGGTCAAATCTAGAGGCTGGAAGAAATGCGTCATATTTGCTGGGACATAAACACATTCAATATCAAGTGAACACAATCTTTGCTTAACTGCATTGGTCATCTGACCCTTAAACACATCCCAAATCAACAAAGCTTTTTGGTCTTCAGGCAGATTTAATTCTCTTCGTGTCTTCACTACGTATGGATCAATAATTTCATTGATTAGCTTTAAGGTTTCCACCTCGTTAGACCAATGTTTTGGATTCTGAGTGATGGAAAATCCAGGTGGAAACGTAAAATCACGTGGTTGACTAGCCTTGGTTTTACCACTGTAAATCACTTGCATAGGCAGTATTTCGTTAGACATAGTTATGACCAAATTAAGAGTAATGGCCCGCTTATCTGTTACACCTTTGATAGGAACCGACTTTTCTCTCCTTGTACTGCCATTGTAGATTTGCCGACTGATATGAATGAAGAAGGTGTTTGATCTGAATTGAGAATAAGTGCAGGTGGGACTTCGTATTTCTTGATCGTCGTATCAATTTGACCCAAGTACTCTAATCTGCATTCATCATAAAGGCCTTGTGGTACTGGTGGACGTGACGTAGTACCAGCTCTCTTTGTTAATCCCATTCTCCGATACAATGACTGAACCCAAGACCGTGGCATACAAAAGTTGTGTAGGTGCTGAGATGACGTTGGATTAGTTTTAATTAGAGCAGCTGCTGTTGCCCTAACAACGTGAATGTTCACAACTCCACCTTTGGTCCTAATACCAGTCAAATATTTTATGAGTTTTTGATCAAGTTCGAGAAGAATTGGTGGACGTCCTCGTGGCTTTGGCACAATTTCTGTAATAGGCTGAGGAATTAGATGCTGCTTCGTTTGTTTGGCTAATTGACTTTTATAAGCTCTCTTAAAGTTTCGTACAGTACTTTCATTTAAATTGGGAAATTGAGCTGAAAAGTGACGTCTGGCTCTTTCGTTCCCATTTTCAAGGGCATACTTCCCAATATTTGCACGTTGTTTACTAGAATACTTCATATACGTACCACGACATTGTCTTTTTTCATTTGTAGGTTGTGGGTTAGACAGGTCGGACACTTCTCGGGTCACTTCTTCATATTCAACGGTACCAAGACCTGATTCTTCTCTTGAAGGTAAATGTAGAGCTGTGGCTGAAGATGTTGCACTGCTTTGCTGCTGGACATCAGATCTATTGCAGCGAGTAAATCCAAATTGAAACAGAGACATCATTACTTCTAAAGCTAACTCGACTAGAGCTTGCAGCTGTGAGATTGGAGGTCCACGTGGGCCAATTTGCGCATGCCCAGAGGATTTCACTACGTTGTACGTACGTACGTACGTGTACACAGTACAGTACACTAGGTCATGTCAAGAACTTGAAAGTGTATATAGCGCTAGTATAGTGTAAAGCATGGCTATTAGTGAAGTTAGTTGTAGTTTTTACTGTGGTCTCAGAGGCTATCACCAGTATCGCTTGGTTTGGAATCCTACTCGTGATGAAGAATTGGTAGTAAAACACGAAAGTCACAACCATCACGATCGGTACGCGATTGCTTGTTTGAAAAAGCTACCTGGCCATTTATCTGAAAGTATTGTTGGTCACTTCCCCAAGGAGATTGCTAGGTTTACATATTTTATCATACTCCGTGGTGGAAGACTATCAGCTAAAGTACTAGATACACAGCACAGGCGATCACCATTAGTACAAGGTGGATTAGAAATACCAATACAGGTAACTTTGACAATGGAGTGGAGTACGAATGGAATGAATCAGCTTTGTGTGGAAAAATATAGATCTTTGGTTGAGGAGCGGTACAAAGAACCTGTAGAAGGACAGTTTGAAGATGCTACAGCTGATATTCTACAAAAGATCAACATAGTACCAGAAGATCAAGAGCTCAATTCTGATGATAATTCAGATATGGAAATATAGATCTAGATCATACAAGAATACACTACTAAACTAGTACTATACTGTACGTACATATACATGTATTATATTTGTTGTACTATCGACCTATAATGATAGCTAATAGACTACTTCCATTTAAACGAATTTTAAAAATTTCTTTGGTTAAATAAAAGTATGCGAGTACTTATATTAGCGGTTTGGGTCGTTCTCGCTAAAAACGCTAAATTTAATACCCGTTTATAATAGTGACCTTAAGGTATTTAAACCTGGGTAGGGTGCAAAGTAAGTAATTTGGTAATAACGATAACTTACTTAGAGATCTCCAATGCAATTTGTGTTGTACAATTTTGCAGCCATCGTCTTCGTCATCGGACTCCTCTGTCATGTAAGAGTAAGAGTAATTTAGATAGCACCAGATGGCACCAGTAATTTTTTTGTTCATTTTTCGTGACCACATGCGATCTCCTTTCAAACATCTGAGAAAAATAAAGTTACACATCATGCAGTACACCTGTTTTCTTACCCTATGACGTCGAGAACGATATTTTTGTGATTTTGCTGTTTATCCACATAGTTTTCACTGGGCAAAAACTTGAATTTCCTGTAGACCTGGGATTTATGTAGGACATACCACTTTAGCTTTCCTTTCCAAATCCTTTACACAAACGATGTGTCTAACATTTTTTCATAAAGTATCTGATTGTTCTTGTACCATACAGGACAAGTGTCTATGCACATTTCATGAAGTACATGATTGTTCTTGTATCATACAAGAGTTAACTATAGGAAACGTATGATGTGTCTATGCACATTTCATGAAGTACATGATTGTTCTTGTATCATCACAAGAGTGACCAGAGGAAACGTCATGTGCCAATACACATATTTTGAGGTACAAGTTTCCTGGTATTATTTTTATGGTATAAGACAAGTAAGGTGTCACAATTATATGCGTATACAAGCTACTTAAGTCATTTGATTTTATAATATTATGTTTAACACATGCCGGATATAATTATCATCTTGTTCACTGTGCAAAATAATTATTACAGACAATTTTTTTTATGAGTTATACACGATACATTCTAACAGCTAGTGGGCAGACAAGAAGGACAGATTCACAAGCACCAAAATTGAGTTTGTCCACAAGCGATACTGTCCTACCCACAATTAGTTGAACTGGTAGAAAGGACTATCCCAGTCAAGGAGTTGGAGTTGGGACTCACCCCAGGAGACAGGTTACACTTGCCCAATGCACAAGCAAAGGTTTCAGCTGATGCATCCTCATACGGTCAAGACGGAAAGACGGATGGAAACCAGTTGCATTCGCATCCCGATCTATGACCGAGACAGAACGCCAAATAGAAAAGGAGGCACTACGTGGGCTTGCGAAAAGTTCTCAGATTTCATCCTAGGAAAACGGATCCAGGTTGAAACGGACGATCCTCCCAGACTACCCTTGGGAAATGATTGCAGCAGACCTGTTTCACCTTGAAGGAAAATACTACTTGGACTATTTCTCACGCTTTCCGGAAGTGAAAAAACTGAGATCCACTACGAGTCAAACTGACAGTGTTTGCGAGATTTGGGATACCGGAAACGATCAGGACCGATAATGGCCCACAATTTAGCTCGAAATAATTTGCGGACTTTTTCAAGAAGTACAATTTCTCGCATGTCACCAGCAGCCCCCATTTTACAGCCAGTAATGGTCAGGCAGAAAGTGCAGTCAAGGCTTTGCTGTCCTACTCCACTCCCATGGGCAGAAAGATCACCAGCCGAACTGTTGATGGGACGACAAAGAGGAACTGATACCCCAATGGCCCTATCTTAGAGACTTCCGTCTGGACAATGAGAGTTACTCAGTACGATAGACTCCAGGAGTTACCAGACATACCACACAACACCTCGGTGTTGGTGACCCGTATCACTGCAGGAACCACTGTGCTAATACTCCAGGTGTGCAAACACCACGTGGCGAGTTAAGAAGCACAGATAAATGTTCAAATGTCTGAACAATCTCAAGATCGAACAACATCAGCCCGAGGTCCCGAACTGGTACTCAACTCAGACCCCCTGCTTGAAGGGAGCTGTGCTGTAACTGAGGTGTGCTGTAACATTGCATAATCATTATGGTGTTTTGTATATTTAGCTTGAGTCCATACTTGGTTGACTATCATTATGGTTGACTATCATTATTCTATGCTGGACTAAAGTGATCTCTTGCTATTAATTAATAACCTTTTAGCTAACAATACAGCTACAATCCGTAAGTACGTATGACGTAATGCGTTTCCAATCCCTTTCCTTTACTATCATGGTCTGAGTTTGGACCGATGACCTAAAACTGTACCTTTCTCCAGATGATGAAATATTAAAGGTAGGCGCTGCGTTCCTAATAGTGGGATGAATGGGATGCGATGCGTATGCTGACGCCCAATCTGCAAAAGAAAAGAAAAAACTATGCTTAACCCTTTCCCGGCTTTGGACGACATATGTTGTCCAGCGGACCGAGATTTTTCAAAAATTTGCTGTGCACACTGTGTTGGAGCTATGCACACGCTGTAGGTACCAGCACATGCGCATTGAGCTGCTCTTTCACATGGTATTTTCAACATCTTGCTTCGAGGTACGCTTCTGTGCAGTACTGTCGAAAGAAAAGTGACCGTTTGATGATGACTTCAAGATCTTTGTAGTACAACCTCAGTGGGGTTCTAGAGCTGCTAGACAGTGAGAATATCGATGCTTATGGCCTTGTAGAGTAAGAGGACAGTGACTGGGATCCTAGCTAGGTAGGAAGCTACCTCAAGCTAAAAAATAAACAGCCTGAGGAGCCTGAAGGAGCTGGACCAAGTTTCTGGATCTGTAAGTCTAGAGTAGCATTTGTACAACATACTGTATTCTGATAGCTTCAGGATAGCTTCAGTATAGGTTTGCTTAGGCTAGTTAGTACAGCAGTGGATATCATGAGCCACCATTGAACTTGTAAACGTGTGTGTAGGTGAAGAACGTTTCCCGGGAAAAGGGCGTCTGCTGATACGACCTCGCAGAGACGTTTCGGCAGATCCTGATCGAACTATGTCACCGTGAGAACATTGAGAACACTTACTTAGTGTCTATAGTCACTTTGTGCCTTCGTATAATATTGTTTGTGTACATAATTGTGAATGTTTGTAAACAATCGCTAATTAGTTGGGGGTGGTCAGTTGCTAGGTAACGATGATGATGTCATGGTACCCCCGGGGTCTGGGCTACCTGTAGGAAATAGTTACGAGTGATTTCAATGTATGGTTCATAAGATATGGATTTTTAAAGAAAAAACATGTATTTATTCTGTATTATTTTGTTTTAATTAAAGCCGGGAAAGGGTTAAGTGAAGAGGGACTGCGCATCACTGATAATTATGTTAGTGCATGCCTTCACACCAGTTATGTTTCTGCTACAGTCAAATCTTTCGTAGAAATGACAAAATTCATACTGTCTCAGCTTGATTCGCCTGGTCTCTTCCTACTAAGTGAGAGGATATCACAGGACCCCCGAAAATTATTTTGGGGCAGAGAAGTGGCAACCCAAATATAGTGGCAACCCAAATATTGTGGAATCTGCAATCAGAAATCTAATTGGACCGGCCAAGTTCAAAGAGTCCAATTCCCAAACGCAAAAGGCATTGTTAATCATAATTATACATAGTGCCTATGCTAAATGCTTTCTTAGTCCTACAGTCTTCTTTGTTGATTTTTTTGCCAGATTTTTGTACTGTTCCATCCACATTGCACAGCATACAAATTGACATCATCCTTTAGTTTTTCCTGGCTTGAGTGTAGCATATTACTTTCAATTTCTGGAAACAACATGAAAGTTATATCATTTAATGTGTTAACTTTGGAGTATCATTCTTTAGTGTAGTCGAGAAAATCTGTCTCATCAGTCCTAAGCACTCAAAAAACATTTCATATTTATTTCCGTATCGTTCATAGCGTTTCAACAAAGCTTCAACAGAACAAATCCACTGACATAATTATTGTATTTATGATCGACTTCCCTTTACTTACACTTTTGCTTTACTTACACTTTTGTTGGTTTC